>NC_069504.1:1154289876-1154557640 GCF_027579735.1 Bombina bombina
ATGGAAACCATTCGAACTATTCTTCCTTCCATCCAGGAAGGTCAATTCATGACCACGGTGGATTTAAAGGATGCGTATCTACATATTCCTATCCACAAGGAACATCATCGGTTCCTGAGGTTCGCATTCCTGGACAAACATTACCAGTTCGTGGCGCTTCCTTTCGGATTAGCCACTGCTCCAAGGATTTTCACAAAGGTACTAGGGTCCCTTCTAGCTGTGCTAAGACCAAGGGGCATTGCTGTAGTACCTTACTTGGACGACATTCTGATTCAAGCGTCGTCCCTTCCTCAAGCAAAGGCTCACACGGACATTGTCCTGGCCTTTCTCAGTCTCACGGATGGAAAGTGAACGTGGAAAAGAGTTCTCTATCTCCGTCAACAAGGGTTCCATTCTTGGGAACAATAATAGACTCCTTAGAAATGAGGATTTTTCTGACAGAGGCCAGAAAAACAAAACTTCTAGACTCTTGTCGGATACTTCATTCCGTTCCTCTTCCTTCCATAGCTCAGTGCATGGAAGTGATCGGGTTGATGGTAGCGGCAATGGACATAGTTCCTTTTGCACGCATTCATCTAAGACCATTACAACTGTGCATGCTCAGTCAGTGGAATGGGGACTATACAGACTTGTCTCCGAAGATACAAGTAAATCAGAGGACCAGAGACTCACTCCATTGGTGGCTGTCCCTGGACAACCTGTCACGAGGGATGACATTCCGCAGACCAGAGTGGGTCATTGTCACGACCGACGCCAGTCTGATGGGCTGGGGCGCGGTCTGGGGATCCCTGAAAGCTCAGGGTCTTTGGTCTCGGGAAGAATCTCTTCTACCGATAAATATTCTGGAACTGAGAGCGATATTCAATGCTCTCAAGGCTTGGCCTCAGCTTGCGAGGGCCAAGTTCATACGGTTTCAATCAGACAACATGACAACTGTTGCGTACATCAACCATCAGGGGGGAACAAGGAGTTCCCTGGCGATGGAAGAAGTGACCAAAATCATTCTATGGGCGGAGTATCACTCCTGCCACCTGTCTGCTATCCACATCCCAGGAGTGGAAAATTGGGAAGCGGATTTTCTGAGTCGTCAGACATTGCATCCGGGGGAGTGGGAACTCCATCCGGAAATCTTTGCCCAAGTCACTCAGCTGTGGGGCATTCCAGACATGGATCTGATGGCCTCTCGTCAGAACTTCAAAGTTCCTTGCTACGGGTCCAGATCCAGGGATCCCAAGGCGGCTCTAGTGGATGCACTAGTAGCACCTTGGACCTTCAAACTAGCTTATGTGTTCCCGCCGTTTCCTCTCATCCCCAGGCTGGTAGCCAGGATCAATCAGGAGAGGGCGTCGGTGATTTTGATAGCTCCTGCGTGGCCACGCAGGACTTGGTATGCAGATCTGGTGAATATGTCATCGGCTCCTCCTTGGAAGCTACCTTTGAGACCAGACCTTCTTGTTCAGGGTCCGTTCGAACATCCGAATCTGGTTTCACTCCAGCTGACTGCTTGGAGATTGAACGCTTGATCTTATCGAAGCGAGGATTCTCAGATTCTGTTATCGATACTCTTGTTCAGGCCAGAAAGCCTGTAACTAGAAAGATTACCACAAAATTTGGAAAAAATATATCTGTTGGTGTGAATCTCAAGGATTCCCTTGGGACAAGGTTAAGATTCCTAGGATTCTATCCTTCCTTCAAGAAGGATTGGAAAAAGGATTATCTGCAAGTTCCCTGAAGGGACAGATTTCTGCCTTGTCTGTGTTACTTCACAAAAAGCTGGCCGCTGTGCCAGATGTTCAAGCCTTTGTTCAGGCTCTGGTTAGAATTAAGCCTGTTTACAAACCTTTGACTCCTCCTTGGAGTCTCAATTTAGTTCTTTCAGTTCTTCAGGGGGTTCCGTTTGAACCCTTGCATTCCGTTGATATTAAGTTATTATCTTGGAAAGTTTTGTTTTTAGTTGCAATTTCTTCTGCTAGAAGAGTTTCAGAATTATCTGCTCTGCAGTGTTCTCCTCCTTATCTGGTGTTCCATGCAGATAAGGTGGTTTTACGTACTAAACCTGGTTTTCTTCCAAAAGTTGTTTCTAACAAAAACATTAACCAGGAGATTATCGTACCTTCTCTGTGTCCGAAACCAGTTTCAAAGAAGGAACGTTTGTTGCACAATTTGGATGTTGTTCGCGCTCTAAAATTCTATTTAGATGCTACAAAGGATTTTAGACAAACATCTTCCTTGTTTGTTGTTTATTCCGGTAAAAGGAGAGGTCAAAAAGCAACTTCTACCTCTCTCTCTTTTTGGATTAAAAGCATCATCAGATTGGCTTACGAGACTGCCGGACGGCAGCCTCCCGAAAGAATCACAGCTCATTCCACTAGGGCTGTGGCTTCCACATGGGCCTTCAAGAACGAGGCTTCTGTTGATCAGATATGTAGGGCAGCGACTTGGTCTTCACTGCACACTTTTACCAAATTTTACAAGTTTGATACTTTTGCTTCTTCTGAGGCTATTTTTGGGAGAAAGGTTTTGCAAGCCGTGGTGCCTTCCATTTAGGTGACCTGATTTGCTCCCTCCCTTCATCCGTGTCCTAAAGCTTTGGTATTGGTTCCCACAAGTAAGGATGACGCCGTGGACCGGACACACCTATGTTGGAGAAAACAGAATTTATGTTTACCTGATAAATTACTTTCTCCAACGGTGTGTCCGGTCCACGGCCCGCCCTGGTTTTTTTAATCAGGTCTGATAATTTTTTTCTTTAACTACAGTCACCACGGTACCATATGGTTTCTCCTATGCAAATATTCCTCCTTAACGTCGGTCGAATGACTGGGGTAGGCGGAGCCTAGGAGGGATCATGTGACCAGCTTTGCTGGGCTCTTTGCCATTTCCTGTTGGGGAAGAGAATATCCCACAAGTAAGGATGACGCCGTGGACCGGACACACTGTTGGAGAAAGTAATTTATCAGGTAAACATAAATTCTGTTAATTTTTTTTTTAATACATCTTTGTAACATTTTGTAAAAAACATCAATGGTAAAAAATAAAATGGGGGGGGGCGCAAAATTTATCCTCGCCTGTGTGGCCAAAAATCCTAGCACCGGCCCTGCTTGTACCATTACCTCTGCTGATACGTTTCAGTACTGGTTTAGCTGTCTGCTATATACTCTTGTACCATTATCTCTGCTGATATGTTTCAGTACTGGTTTAGCTGTCTGCTATATACTCTTGTACTTTTACCTCTGCTGATATGTTTCAGTACTGGTTTAGCTGTCTGCTATATACTCTTGTACCATTACCTCTGCTGATCGGTTTCAGTACTGGTTTAGCTGTCTGCTATATACTCTTGTACCATTACCTCTGCTGATATGTTTCAGTACTGGTTTAGCTGTCTGCTATATACTCTTGTACCATTACCTCTGCTGATATGTTTCAGTACTGGTTTAGCTGTCTGCTATATACTCCTCTACCATTACCTCTGCTGATATGTTTCAGTACTGGTTTAGTTGTCTGCTATATACTCTTGTACCATTACCTCTGCTGATATGTTTCAGTACCGGTTTAGCTGTCTGCTATATACTCTTGTACCATTACCTCTGCTGATATGTTTCAGTATTGGTTTATCTGTCTGCTATATACTCCTGTACCATTACCTCTGCTGATATGTTTCAGTACTGGTTTAGCTGTCTGCTATATACTCTTGTACCATTACCTCTGCTGATATGTTTCAGTACTGGTTTAGCTGTCTGCTATATACTCCTCTACCATTACCTCTGCTGATATGTTTCAGTACTGGTTTAGCTGTCTGCTATATACTCCTCTACCATTACCTCTGCTGATATGTTTCAGTACTGGTTTAGCTGTCTGCTATATACTCTTGTACTATTACCTCTGCTGATATGTTTCAGTACTGGTTTAGCTGTCTGCTATATACTCCTCTACCATTACCTCTGCTGATATGTTTCAGTACTGGTTTAGCTGTCTGCTATATACTCTACCATTACCTCTGCTGATATGTTTCAGTACTGGTTTAGCTGTCTGCTATATACTCTTGTACCATTACGTCTGCTGATATGTTTCAGTACTGGTTTAGCTGTCTGCTATATACTCTTGTACCATTACCTCTGCTGATATGTTTCAGTACTGGTTTAGCTGTCTGCTATATACTCTTGTACCATTACCTCTGCTGATATGTTTCAGTACTGGTTTAGCTGTCTGCTATATACTCTTGTACCATTACCTCTGCTGATATGTTTCAGTACTGGTTTAGCTGTCTGCTATATACTCCTCTACCATTACCTCTGCTGATATGTTTCAGTACTGGTTTAGCTGTCTGCTATATACTCCTCTACCATTACCTCTGCTGATATGTTTCAGTACTGGTTTAGCTGTCTGCTATATACTCCTCTACCATTACCTCTGCTGATATGTTTCAGTACTGGTTTAGCTGTCTGCTATATACTCTTGTACCATTACCTCTGCTGATATGTTTCAGTACTGGTTTAGCTGTCTGCTATATACTCTTGTACCATTACCTCTGCTGATATGTTTCAGTACTGGTTTAGTTGTCTGCTATATACTCTTGTACCATTACCTCTGCTGATATGTTTCAGTACTGGTTTAGCTGTCTGCTATATACTCCTATACCATTACCTCTGCTGATACATTTCAGTACTGGTTTAGCTGTCTGCTATATACTCTTGTACCATTACCTCTGCTGATATGTTTCAGTACTGGTTTAGCTGTCTGCTATATACTCCTTTACCATTACCTCTGCTGATATGTTTCAGTACTGGTTTAGCTGTCTGCTATATACTCCTTTACCATTACCTCTGCTGATTTGTTTCAGTACTGGTTTAGCTGTCTGCTATATACTCTTGTACCATTACCTCTGCTGATATGTTTCAGTACTGGTTTAGCTGTCTGCTATATACTCTTGTACCATTACCTCTGCTGATATGTTTCAGTACTGGTTTAGCTGTCTGCTATATATTCTTGTACCATTACCTCTGCTGATATGTTTCAGTACTGGTTTAGCTGTCTGCTATATACTCCTTTACCATTACCTCTGCTGATATGTTTCAGTACTGGTTTAACTGTCTGCTATATACTCCTTTACCATTACCTCTGCTGATATGTTTCAGTACTGGTTTAGCTGTCTGCTATATACTCTTGTACCATTACCTCTGCTGATATGTTTCAGTACTGGTTTAGCTGTCTGCTATATACTCCTTTACCATTACCTCTGCTGATTTGTTTCAGTACTGGTTTAGCTGTCTGCTATATACTCTTGTACCATTACCTCTGCTGATATGTTTCAGTACTGGTTTAGCTGTCTGCTATATACTCCTCTACCATTACCTCTGCTGATATGTTTCAGTACTGGTTTAGCTGTCTGCTATATACTCCTCTACCATTACCTCTGCTGATATGTTTCAGTACTGGTTTAGCTGTCTGCTATATACTCTTGTACTATTACCTCTGCTGATATGTTTCAGTACTGGTTTAGCTGTCTGCTATATACTCCTCTACCATTACCTCTGCTGATATGTTTCAGTACTGGTTTAGCTGTCTGCTATATACTCTTGTACCATTACCTCTGCTGATATGTTTCAGTACTGGTTTAGCTGTCTGCTATATACTCTTGTACCATTACCTCTGCTGATATGTTTCAGTACTGATTTAGCTGTCTGCTATATACTCTTGTACCATTACCTCTGCTGATACGTTTCAGTACTGGTTTAGCTGTCTGCTATATACTCTTGTACCATTACCTCTGCTGATAAGTTTCAGTACTGGTTTAGTTGTCTGCTATATACTCTTGTACCATTACCTCTGCTGATATGTTTCAGTACTGGTTTAGCTGTCTGCTATATACTCCTATACCATTACCTCTGCTGATACATTTCAGTACTGGTTTAGCTGTCTGCTATATACTCTTGTACCATTACCTCTGCTGATATGTTTCAGTACTGGTTTAGCTGTCTGCTATATACTCCTTTACCATTACCTCTGCTGATATGTTTCAGTACTGGTTTAGCTGTCTGCTATATACTCCTTTACCATTACCTCTGCTGATTTGTTTCAGTACTGGTTTAGCTGTCTGCTATATACTCTTGTACCATTACCTCTGCTGATATGTTTCAGTACTGGTTTAGCTGTCTGCTATATACTCTTGTACCATTACCTCTGCTGATATGTTTCTGTACTGGTTTAGCTGTCTGCTATATACTCTTGTACCATTACCTCTGCTGATATGTTTCAGTACTGGTTTAGCTGTCTGCTATATACTCCTTTACCATTACCTCTGCTGATATGTTTCAGTACTGGTTTAGCTGTCTGCTATATACTCCTTTACCATTACCTCTGCTGATATGTTTCAGTACTGGTTTAGCTGTCTGCTATATACTCTTGTACCATTACCTCTGCTGATATGTTTCAGTACTGGTTTAGCTGTCTGCTATATACTCTTGTACCATTACCTCTGCTGATATGTTTCTGTACTGGTTTAGCTGTCTGCTATATACTCTTGTACCATTACCTCTGCTGATACGTTTCAGTACTGGTTTAGCTGTCTGCTATATACTCTTGTACCATTACCTCTGCTGATATGTTTCAGTACTGGTTTAGCTGTCTGCTATATACTCCTTTACCATTACCTCTGCTGATACGTTTCAGTACTGGTTTAGCTGTCTGCTATATACTCTTGTACCATTATCTCTGCTGATATGTTTCAGTACTGGTTTAGCTGTCTGCTATATACTCTTGTACCATTACCTCTGCTGATATGTTTCAGTACTGGTTTAGCTGTCTGCTATATACTCCTTTACCATTACCTCTGCTGATACGTTTCAGTACTGGTTTAGCTGTCTGCTATATACTCTTGTACCATTACCTCTGCTGATATGTTTCAGTACTGGTTTAGCTGTCTGCTATATACTCTTGTACCATTACTTCTGCTGATATGTTTCAGTACTGGTTTAGCTGTCTGCTATATACTCCTTTACCATTACCTCTGCTGATTTGTTTCAGTACTGGTTTAGCTGTCTGCTATATACTCTTGTACCATTACCTCTGCTGATATGTTTCAGTACTGGTTTAGCTGTCTGCTATATACTCCTTTACCATTACCTCTGCTGATTTGTTTCAGTACTGGTTTAGCTGTCTGCTTTATACTCTTGTACCATTACCTCTGCTGATGTGTTTCAGTACTGGTTTAGCTGTCTGCTATATACTCTTGTACCGTTACCTCTGCTGATATGTTTTAGTACTGGTTTAGCTGTCTGCTATATACTCTTGTACCATTACCTCTGCTGATATGTTTCAGTACTGGTTTAGCTGTGTGCTATATACTCTTGTACCATTACCTCTGCTGATACGTTTCAGTACTGGTTTAGCTGTCTGCTATATACTCTTGTACCATTACCTCTGCTGATACGTTTCAGTACTGGTTTAGCTGTCTGCTATATACTCCTTTACCATTACCTCTGCTGATTTGTTTCAGTACTGGTTTAGCTGTCTGCTATATACTCTTGTACCATTACCTCTGCTGATATGTTTCAGTACTGGTTTAGCTGTCTGCTATATACTCTTGTACCATTACCTCTGCTGATAGGTTTCAGTACTGGTTTAGCTGTCTGCTATATACTCTTGTACCATTACCTCTGCTGATATGTTTCAGTACTGATTTAGCTGTCTGCTATATACTCTTGTACCATTACTTCTGCTGATATGTTTCAGTACTGGTTTAGCTGTCTGCTATATACTCTTGTACCATTACCTCTGCTGATATGTTTCAGTACTGGTTTAGCTGTCTGCTATATACTCTTGTACCATTACCTCTGCTGTTACGTTTCAGTACTGGTTTAGATGTCTGCTATATACTCTTGTACCATTACCTCTGCTGATATGTTTCAGTACTGGTTTAGCTGTCTGCTATATACTCTTGTACCATTACCTCTGCTGATATGTTTCAGTACCGGTTTAGCTGTCTGCTATATACTCTTGTACCATTATTTCTACTGATATGTTTCAGTATTGGTTTAGCTGTCTGCTATATACTCTTGTACCATTACCTCTGCTGATATGTTTCAGTACTGGTTTAGCTGTCTGCTATATACTCTTGTACCATTACCTCTGCTGATATGTTTCAGTACTTTTTTAGCTGTCTGCTATATACTCTTGTACCATTACCTCTGCTGATATGTTTCAGTACTGGTTTAGCTGTCTGCTATATACTCTTGTACCATTACCTCTGCTGATATGTTTCAGTACTGGTTTAGCTGTCTGCTATATACTCTTGTACCGTTACCTCTGCTGATATGTTTTAGTACTGGTTTAGCTGTCTGCTATATACTCTTGTACCATTACCTCTGCTGATATGTTTCAGTACTGGTTTAGCTGTCTGCTATATACTCTTGTACCGTTACCTCTGCTGATATGTTTTAGTACTGGTTTAGCTGTCTGCTATATACTCTTGTACCGTTACCTCTGCTGATATGTTTTAGTACTGGCTTAGCTGTCTGCTATATACTCTTGTACCATTACCTCTGCTGATATGTTTCAGTACTGGTTTAGCTGTCTGCTATATACTCCTATACCATTACCTCTGCTGATACGTTTCAGTACTGGTTTAGCTGTCTGCTATATACTCTTGTACCATTACCTCTGCTGATACGTTTCAGTACCGGTTTAGCTGTCTGCTATATACTCTTGTACCATTATCTCTACTGATATGTTTCAGTATTGGTTTAGCTGTCTGCTATATACTCTTATACCATTACCTCTGCTGATACGTTTCAGTACTGGTTTAGCTGTCTGCTATATACTCTTGTACCATTACCTCTGCTGATATGTTTCAGTACTGATTTAGCTGTCTGCTATATACTCTTGTACCATTACCTCTGCTGATATGTTTCAGTACTGGTTTAGCTGTCTGCTATATACTCCTATACCATTACCTCTGCCAATATGTTTCAGTACTGGTTTAGCTGTCTGCTATATACTCTACCATTACCTATGCTGATATGTTTCAGTACTGGTTTAGCTGTCTGCTATATACTCTTGTACCATTACTTCTGCTGATATGTTTCAGTACTGGTTTAGTTGTCTGCTATATACTCTTGTACCATTACCTCTGCTGATATGTTTCAGTACTGGTTTAGCTGTCTGCTATATACGCTTGTACCATTACCTCTGCTGATATGTTTCAGTACTGGTTTAGCTGTCTGCTATATACGCTTGTACCATTACCTCTGCTGATATGTTTCTGTACTGGTTTAGCTGTCTGCTATATACTCTTGTACCATTACCTCTGCTGTTACGTTTCAGTACTGGTTTAGATGTCTGCTATATACTCTTGTACCATTACCTCTGCTGATATGTTTCAGTACTGGTTTAGCTGTCTGCTATATACGCTTGTACCATTACCTCTGCTGATATGTTTCAGTACTGGTTTAGCTGTCTGCTATATACTCTTGTACCATTACCTCTGCTGATATGTTTCAGTACTGGTTTGGCTATCTGCTATATGTGGATGGGTGTCTTCCGGTAAGTATGTATCATTTTTTAAGACACTCTCAGCTATGTTTGGCGCTTTGTTATAAAGTATTTGCTTATATTTGCCAAGAGTCAGGTCTATGTATATTTCACTTTTCTGCAGACTATCAGTTTCAGTATGGAATTTTTATTTGGGAAGATTATTTTTCTTACTTAGGGTTCTACTTATGCTGTTCTTTATGGAGTCATTCTTGGTGCAAAATGTTTTGCCGCGGAATTGCGTCTAAGGTGACGCAAGTCTCATCATTTCATGCATCTTTGTTGACGTAAGTTGTTTTGGCGCGAAGTCGCGCTTGTTATGACGCGAGTTGTGTCATTTCCTGATGTTAGCTTTGGCACCAACATTTTTTTTTTAACTTCCTTTTGCGTCATACTTTCCGCCAAATGTTTTGTATATGACCCCTCTTCCTTTATTGCTTCTGGTTCTTTTTATATTATCAAGAGCTATAATGCTTATTTTTATATTTTATTTTAGCATAAGCTGGGCTTCAAGCTCCATACAGAGCTTGATAAATATGCCCCTATGTCTGCTATTCCGCCTTCGATTAAACGTAAAAGGTCTTTTAAAACTTCATATTTCTGATGAACTTTGTATTGACTGACAGCATACTGAAATGTCCTCTGGTTCAGAGGATCCTGATTCAGATTCTGAAATTGACAAATCTTCCTATCTGTTTAAGATTGATTATATTTGCTCTTTGTGAAAGGAAGTTATGGTTACTTTGGGTATTGAAGAGTCTAGTCCTCTTGATAACAAAGCCAGTAAACATTTAAATTCTGTTTTAAAACCTCCTAAGGCTGCTCCTGAGGTTTTTCCTTTTCCAGATGCTGTTTCTGATATGATTGCTAAAGAATGTTTTAAACCTGGTTCCTCTCTTAATCCTTCATCTAGGTTTAAGAAGTTGTATCCTTTCCCTGTGGCCAATATAGAGTTTTGGGAAAAAGTCCCTAAGAGTGATGGGGCTATTTCCACTCTTGCCAAACGTTCTACTATTCCTATGGAAGATAGTACTTATTTTAAGGATCCTTTAGATAGAAAAATTGAATCTTATCTAAGGAAATTATTTTCATTCTTGTTATATTTTTAGACCTGCCATTTCTATGGCTGATGTGGCTGCTGCTTCAACCTTTTGGTTAGTTTAGCTCGTCAGGTAGAAGACCATGATTTATCCAGCATTATTCTACTGCTTCAACATGCTAATAATTTAATTTGTGATGCTATATTTGACAGTTATTAAGATCGATGTTAAATCTATGTCTTTAGCTATTTTAGCCAGAAGAGCTTTATGGCTTAAATCTTGGAATGCTGACATGGTGTCTAAATCTAGATTATCTTTATCTTTCTAATGTAAGGATCTATTTGGTTCTCAATTGGATTCTATTATTTCCACTATCACTGGGGGGAAAGGAGTTTTTTAACCTCAAGATAAAAAGTCTAAAGGTACATTTAAGGCTCCTAATCGTTTTTGTTCCTTTTTCCAGAATAAGGAACAAAAGTCGACCCCTTCCCTTAAGACCTCTGGTTCCAATTGGAGACCATCTTCAAATTGGAATAAAACCATGCCTTATAAGAAACCAAATCCAGCCCCAAAGACTGCATGAAGGTGCGGCCCTCAATCCAGTTCAGCTGGTGGGGGGCAGATTTGGGGCAGATTTGGTCAGGTTCCATTCAGAATCAGTGGATTCAGAATATTGTGTCTCAAAGATATCCAATAGGTTTCAGAATGAGACCTCCCGTGAGAAGATTATTTCTTTCACATGTTCCAACAAATCCTGTGAAGGCTCAGGCTTTTCTGAAGTGTGTTTCAGATCTAGAGCTTTCAGGGGTGATTGTTCCAGTTCCTCTAAAGGAACAGGGTCTGGGGTTCTATTCAAATATATTCATTTTCCCAAAGAAAGAAAATTCTTCCAGACCAGTTCTGGATCTGAAACTTTTAAATAATTTTGCAAGAGTCCCAACTTTCAAGATGGTGACTATAAGGACTACTCTGCCTTTTGTTCAGCAAGGGCATTTTATGTCCACAATAGACGTGCAGGATGCTTATCTTCATATTCCATTTCATCCAGACCATTATCGGTTTCTGAGATTCTCTTTTCTAGATGAGCATTACGAGTTTATTGCTCTTCCATCCAACTCTCTCTATCATATCTTCTATTTTCTAGATGAGCATTACCAGTTTGTTGCTCTTCCATTTGGCCTAGCAACAGCTCCAACAATCTTTTTGAAGGTTTTCGGTGCCCTTCTATCTGTAATCAGAGAGCAGGGTTTTGCAGTATTTCCTTATTTGGACAATATCTTGGTACTAGCTCAGTCTTTTCATTTAGCAGAATCTCACACGAAACAACTAGTGTTGTTTCTTCAAAGGCATGGTTGGAGGATCAATTTACAAAATAGTTTCTTGATTCCTCAGACAAAGGTCACCTTTTTAGGTTTCCAGATAGATTCAGTTTCCATGACTTTGTCTTTAACAGACAAGAGACAAATTAAATTGGTTTTAGCTTGTCTAAACCTTCAGTCTCGATCGTTCTCTTCAGTGGCCATGTGCATGGAAGTTTTAGGTCTTATGACTGCAGCATCAGACACAATCCCCTTTGCTCGTTTTCATATGAAACCTCTGCAGATTTGCATGCTGAATCAATGGTGCAGGGATTATACTCGGATATCACAACTAATATACTTAAATCCAAGCATTCAACTCTCTCTATCATGGTGGTTGGCCCATCATCGGATTATTCAAGGGGCCTCTTTTGTTTGTCCTTCCTGAACTTTGATTTCAACAGATGCAAGTCTTACAGGTTGGGGAGCTGTCTGGGGGTCTCTGACTGCACAAGGGATTTGGAAACCTCAAGAGGCGAGGTTATCAATCAATATTTTAGATCTCTGTGCTATCTTCAGAGATCTTCAGGCTTGGCCTCTGTTAAAGAGAAAACTTTTCATTCATTTTCAGACAGACAATATCACAACAGTGGCATATGTTAATCATCAGGGAGGGACTCACAGCCCTTTAGCAATGAAAGAAGTATCTCAGATACTTTCTTGGGCGGAGTCCAACTCTTGTCTAATCTCTGCAATTCATATTCCAGGAGTAGACAATTGGGAAGCGGATTATCTCAGTCGTCAGACTTCGCATCCGGGGGAGTGGTCTCTCCATCCAGATGTGTTTCATTAGATTGTACAAATGTGGGGTCTTTTAGAAATAGATTTGATGGCCTCTCGTTTGAACAAGAAACTTCCCAGATATCTTTTCAGATCCAAGGATCCTCAGGCAGAGATGATGGATGCTTTACCAACCTGCTTACATTTTTCCGCCTCTAGTTCTTCTTCCAAAGGTGATCTCCAAGATCATTATGGAACAATCTCATGTGTTTCTGATAGCACCCGCATGGCCTCACAGGTTCTGGTATGCAGATATTTTCAGGATATCCAGTTGCCAGCCTTGGCCACTTCCTTTAAGGCCAGACCTTCTGTCTCATTGAAGGTATGGAAATTGAACGCTTAGTTCTTAATCATAGAGGTTTCTCTGATCCAGTGACTTAACACTATGTTACAGGCTCATAAGTCTGATTCAAGGAAGATTTATTTTTGGGTTTGAAAAACCTATATTTCATGGTGCTCCTCTCATAATTTTTCTTGGCATTCTTTTAGAATTCCTCTGATTTTACAGTTTCTTCAGGATGGTTTGGATAAGGGTTTGTCTGCAAATACTTTAAAAGGAAAGATCTCTGCTCTTTCTGTTTTATTTCATAGAAAGATTGCTAAACTTCCTGATAATCACAGTTTTGTTCAGGCTTTGGTTCACATCAAACCTGTTATTAAGTCTATTTCTCTGCCTTGGAGTCTTAATTTGGTTTTAAGAATTGTGCAGGCTCCTCCTTTTGAGCCTATGCATTCTTTGGATATAAAACTACTTTCTTGTAAAGTGTTATTTCTTTTGGCTATCTCGTCTGCTAGAAGAGTTTCTGAGTTATTGGTTCTCTCTTGTGATTCTCCTTATCTGATATTCCATCAAGATAAAGTGGTTTTACGGACTTCGTTTAAATTTTTACCTAAGGTTGTGAATTCTAACATTAGTAGGGAAATTGTTGTTCCTTCTTTGTGTCCTAATCCTAAAAAATTCTCTTGAGAGATCTCTACATTCTTTGGCCTAGATTTGGAGTTCGGCGGTAGCCGTCAAAACCAGCGTTAGAGGCTCCTAACGCTGGTTTTGGCCGCCCGCTGGTATTTGGAGTCAGTGATTAAAGGGTCTAACGCTCACTTTTCAGCCGCGACTTTTCCATACCGCAGATCCCCTTACGTCAATTGCGTATCCTATCTTTTCAATGGGATCTTTCTAACGCTGGTATTTAGAGTCGTTTCTGAAGTGAGCGTTAGAGCTCTAACGACAAAACTCCAGCCGCCTGAAAATAGCAGGAGTTAAGAGCTTTCTGGCTAACGCCGGTTCATAAAGCTCTTAACTACTGTACCCTAAAGTACACTAACACCCATAAACTACCTATGTACCCCTAAACCGAGCTCCCCCCACATCGCCGCCACTCGATTAAAATTTTTAACCCCTAATCTGCCGACCGCCACCTACGTCATACTTATGTACCCCTAATCTGCTGCCCCTAACCCCGCCGACCCCTGTATTACATTTATTAACCCCTAACCTGCCCCCCACAACGTCGCCGCCAGCTACTTAAAATAATTAACCCCTAATCTTCCGACCGCAAAGCGCCGCCACCTACGTTATCCCTATGTACCCCTAATCTGCTACCCCTAACACCGCCGACCCCTATATTATATTTATTAACCCCTAATCTGCCCCCCTCAACGTCGCCGACACCTGCCTACACTTATTAACCCCTAATCTGCCGAGCGGACCTGAGCGCTACTATAATAAAGTTATTAACTCCTAACCCGCCTCACTAACCCTATCATAAATAGTATTAACCCCTAATCTGCCCTCCCTAACATCGCCGACACCTACCTTCAATTATTAACCCCTAATCTGCCGAGCGGAGCTCACCGCTATTCTAATAAATTGATTAACCCCTAAAGCTAAGTCTAACCCTAACACTAACACCCCCCTAACTTAAATATAATTTACATCTAACGAAATAAATTAACTCTTATTAAATAAATGATTCCTATTTAAAGCTAAATACTTACCTGTAAAATAAATCCTAATATAGCTACAATATAAATTATAATTATATTATAGCTATTTTAGGATTAATATTTATTTTACAGGCAACTTGGTATTTATTTTAACTAGGTACAATAGCTATTAAATAGTTAAGAACTATTTAATAGTTACCTAGTTAAAATAATTACAAATTTACCTGTAAAATAAATCCTAACCTAAGATATAATTAAACCTAACACTACCCTATCAATAAAATAATTAAATAAACTACCTACAATTACCTACAATTAACCTAACACTACACTATCAATAAATTAATTAAACACAATTCCTACAAATAAATACAATTAAATAAACTAGCTAAAGTACAAAAAATAAAAAAGAAATAAGTTACAAAAAATAAAAAAATATTTACAAACATAAGAAAAATATTACAACAATTTTAAACTAATTACACCTACTCTAAGCCCCCTAATAAAATAACAAAGCCCCCCAAAATAAAAAATTCCCTACCCTATTCTAAATTAAAAAAGTTACAAGCTCTTTTACCTTACCAGCCCTGAACAGGGCCCTTTGCGGGGCATGCCCCAAGAATTTAAGCTATTTTGCCTGTAAAAGAATAAATACAATACCCCCCCCCCCCCAACATTACAACCCACCACCCACATACCCCTAATCTAACCCAAACCCCCCTTAAATAAACCTAACACTAAGCCCCTGAAGATCTTCCTACCTTGTCTTCACCATCCAGGTATCACCGATCCGTCCTGGCTCCAACATCTTCATCCAACCCAAGCGGGGGTTGGCGATCCATCATCCGGTGCTGAAGAGGTCCAGAAGAGGCTCCAAAGTCTTCCTCCTATCTGGCAAGAAGAGGACATCCGGACCGGCAAACATCTTCTCCAAGCGGCATCTTCGATCTTCTTCCATCCGGTGCGGAGCGGGTCCATCTTGAAGCAGGCGACGCGGATCCATCCTCTTCTTCCGTTGTCTCCCGACTAATGACGGTTCCTTTAAGGGACGTCATCCAAGATGGCGTCCCTCGAATTCCGATTGGCTGATAGGATTCTATCAGCCAATCGGAATTAAGGTAGGAATTTTCTGATTGGCTGATGGAATCAGCCAATCAGAATCAAGTTCAATCCTATTGGCTGATCCAATCAGCCAATCAGATTGAGCTCGCATTCTATTGGCTGATCGGAACAGCCAATAGAATGCGAGCTCAATCTGATTGGCTGATTGGATCAGCCAATCGGATTGAACTTGATTATGATTGGCTGATTCCATCAGCCAATCAGAAAATTCCTACCTTAATTCCGATTGGCTGATAGAATCCTATCAGCCAATCGGAATTCGAGGGACGCCATCTTGGATGATGTCCCTTAAAGGAACCGTCATTAGTCGGGAGACAACGGAAGAAGAGGATGGATCCGCGTCGCCTGCTTCAAGATGGACCCGCTCCGCACCGGATGGAAGAAGATCGAAGATGCCGCTTGGAGAAGATGTTTGCCGGTCCGGATGTCCTCTTCTTGCCGGATAGGAGGAAGACTTTGGAGCCTCTTCTGGACCTCTTCAGCACCGGATGATGGATCGCCAACCCCCGCTTGGGTTGGATGAAGATGTTGGAGCCAGGACGGATCGGTGATACCTGGATGGTGAAGACAAGGTAGGAAGATCTTCAGGGGCTTAGTGTTAGGTTTATTTAAGGGGGTTTGGGTTAGATTAGGGGTATGTGGGTGGTGGGTTGTAATGTTGGGGGGGGGTATTGTATTTATTCTTTTACAGGCAAAATAGCTGAAATTCTTGGGGCATGCCCCGCAAAGGGCCCTGTTCAGGGCTGGTAAGGTAAAAGAGCTTGTAACTTTTTTAATTTAGAATAGGGTAGGGAATTTTTTATTTTGGGGGGCTTTGTTATTTTATTAGGGGGCTTAGAGTAGGTGTAATTAGTTTAAAATTGTTGTAATATTTTTCTTATGTTTGTAAATATTTTTTTATTTTTTGTAACTTAGTTCTTTTTTATTTTTTGTACTTTAGCTAGTTTATTTAATTGTATTTATTTGTAGGAATTGTGTTTAATTAATTTATTGATAGTGTAGTGTTAGGTTAATTGTAGGTAATTGTAGGTAGTTTATTTAATTATTTTATTGATAGGGTAGTGTTAGGTTTAATTATATCTTAGGTTAGGATTTATTTTACAGGTAAATTTGTAATTATTTTAACTAGGTAACTATTAAATAGTTCTTAACTATTTAATAGCTATTGTACCTAGTTAAAATAAATACCAAGTTGCCTGTAAAATAAATATTAATCCTAAAATAGCTATAATATAATTATAATTTATATTGTAGCTATATTAGGATTTATTTTACAGGTAAGTATTTAGCTTTAAATAGGAATCATTTATTTAATAAGAGTTAATTTATTTCGTTAGATGTAAATTATATTTAAGTTAGGGGGGTGTTAGTGTTAGGGTTAGACTTAGCTTTAGGGGTTAATCAATTTATTAGAATAGCGGTGAGCTCCGCTCGGCAGATTAGGGGTTAATAATTGAAGGTAGGTGTCGGCGATGTTAGGGAGGGCAGATTAGGGGTTAATACTATTTATGATAGGACAACGAAAAACAAAGTACTAATGGCACTGCTGAAATTTGGCAATTAGGGTATCCTGTTAATGTCTGGGTTTATTGATGGGATATAATATCCACCAATTTATATTTTTGGCCCAGATTGAGTATATTACAAAGTGGCTGAGGTGCTGTGTACTGGTTTGAACAAAAGAACAAAATCAATCCTGGGATTGAAGAAAGTGTACACTTGTTTAGCACTCTTTCCCTAATTAATGGTGGCAATAATTGAACAGTATATAGGTATACTAGAGAAGGAGGTGTGCTTGGATTTTTAAAAAAAAAATAATACTCTCTCTATTCTGCCTAATGACCATAAGAAGTTACCAGTAATATTTAGCGCTAAGATGCAGTAGGGATATATTTTTTTCTCACCCTTTATGAATATACAGTCTGTATAGTCTTACTAATCACTCAAACAGCAGTAAGAAGTTACCGGTGAAATACTATCATATAGTAGTGAAATATAAGAACAATTCAGACAGTGTTTCCTAAGATTTAACTACCTAACAGTCTATTTTAAATATTATCATCAGAAAGAGATTCAAATACAAAGTAAAGTAAAAGAAACTCTGTCCAGATATTGTACCATAATACTGAACATACATTACAAAATTGAGAAAATATAAGTTGTGCTAAATCAAAGAACAATTTTTAAGTTGAGTTAGGTTACAATAATATACTAACATCTTTTTCACCTGGCGAATCAAGCAGCTTATTTTCTACTTGGCCAGATACAAAGTGACCTTTTATTTTAGAAAACGTAATTCACTAAAATCTATGCCAAGAGAATAGAAAAATCTGTATAGAAAAAAGGAATAAAAAAACTTTTAGATCAACCTAGCTCTATACAAGTGGCAAACTCTCAAACAGACTTGAGAGCCCAGTTAATATTTTCTTCAAACTCACTTAAGATATACATCGGTAGCATGTATATACAGAAGATATAATAGTAGCAGACGCAAGTTCATTACTTTAAACACGTCTATAGACTGCTGGTATTATTTACCCCAGGGGGAACACTATACTGCATTCATTACTATAGCAGTTTACAATGTCTCAGATATATGGAACAATATACTAGACACCAGGAACAAAATTGGAAGTCCAAAAAATTGATGCATATAATTCACGCATAGTGTAATAGACAAGAAGACACAAAGCATCTCACAAGTAACTAGAAACTTCCACCTAGAGTCCCTAGACAGTGACATATATAATTCCATATATAGTACCAACCTGATAACTGCTAGTTCTTAAATGTAAAAGTGTTACAACTTGGGATCCCACCTTGAAATAGAGATAAAAAATATATAGCAAAGTCCACAAGAAAGTGGTCTAAAGTTCCAACTATCAGAATACAAGTGTGAAGAATATAAGTTCCCTATTGGACTTCTACTCAATACTCCAAACAGAGAATTATTCTATTTGAATCATACCTTGTGTATGCCACAACTCCTTTCCAAATCCAAGATTATTAAATTAAACCAATTGACCCAAACCTGTATTTTTAACTTAACTGTATGTGTGTGATTTTGTTTGTGTTTTTATTTTAAATTACCCAATAAAGGTTATATTTTAAAAAATCCAAGCACACCTCCTTCTCTAGTATACCTATATACTGTTCAATTATTGCCACCATTAATTAGGGAAAGAGTGCTAAACAAGTGTACACTTTCTTCAATCCCAGGATTGATTTTGTTCTTCTATTTATGATAGGGTTAGTGAGGCGGGTTAGGGGTTAATAACTTTATTATAGTAGCGCTCAGGTCCGCTCGGCAGATTAGGGGTTAATAAGTGTAGGCAGGTGTCGGCGACGTTGAGGGGGGCAGATTAGGGGTTAATAAATATAATATAGGGGTCGGCGATGTTAGGGCAGCAGATTAGGGGTACATAGGGATAACGTAGGTTGCGGCGGTTTACGGAGCGGCAGATTAGGGGTTAAAAAAAATATGCAGGGGTCAGCGATAGCGGGGGCGGCAGATTAGGGGTTAATAAGTGTAAGGTTAGGGGTGTTTAGACTCGGGGTACATGTTAGAGTGTTAGGTGCAGACGTAGGAAGTGTTTCCCCATAGGAAACAATGGGGCTGCGTTAGGAGCTGAACGCTGCTTTTTTGCAGGTGTTAGGTTTTTTTTCAGCTCAAACAGCCCCATTGTTTTCTATGGGAGAATCGTGCACGAACACGTTTTTGAAGCTGGCCGCGTCCGTAAGCAACTCTGGTATCGAGAGTTGCATTTGCGGTAAAAATGCTATACGCTCCTTTTTTGGAGCCTAACGCAGCATTTGTTAGAACTCTCGATACCAGAGTTAAATTTATGGTGCGGCCAGAAAAAAGCCCGCGGAGCGTTAACAGCCCTTTTACCGCCAAACTCCAAATCTAGGCCTTTGGATGTAGTAAGATATTTGAAATACTATGTTGAGGCTACCAAGGATTTCAGAAAGGCTTCTAGTTTATTCGTTATTTTCTCTGGTTCCAGGAAAGGTCAGAAAGTATCTGCCATTTCTTATGCATCTTGGTTAAAACTTTTGATTCACAAGGCTTATTTGGAGGCAGAGCAGTGTCTGCCTCAAAGAATTACAGCTCATTCTACGAGATCAGTTGCCACTTCTTGGGCTTTCAAGAATGGAGCTTCTTTATTTATTTATTTATTTATTTATTCTTTAATTATTATTTGGTTTTAATTTTTGCAGCGGAAATAGCTGTTTTTATTTTATCCCTCCCTCTCTAGTGACTCTGTGGATTTCCACATCTTGGGTATTATATCCCATACGTCACTAGCTCATGGACTCTTGCCATTTACATGAAAGAAAACATAATTTATGTAAGAACTTACCTGATAAATTAATTTCTTTTATAGTGGCAAGAGTCTGAGACCCACCCTATTTTTGGTGGTTATGATTTTTTGTATAAAAGCACATTATTTTTCCAGTTCCTCTTTTTGTATGCCTTTTTACTCCTTTTTACACCTCACTACTTGGCTATACGTTAAAACTGAGGTATGTGTGTGGTGAGGGGTGTATTTATAGGCATTTTGGGGTTTGGGAAACTTTTCCCCCTCCTTGTAGGAATGTATATCCCATACGACACTAGCTCATGAACTCTTGCCACTATGAAAGAAATTAATTTATCAGGTAAGTTCTTTTATAAATTATGTTTTCTGGGTAGAAACAGAATGCAGGGATTTTATTGCTTGTGCTAAATGGGTCACCTTTTAATGGCTTTTTTTAAGCTTAACTGGAGCTTTTTTGGAAGTATATTAGATTTATATAGGTTGAACTTGATGGACTTAAGCCTTTTTTCAACCTCATTTACAATGTTACTATGTTGCATGTGTAAGATCACCTGTTGCTAAATGTGTAAGATCACCTGCTATTTTTTATTTATTTCTAGATGGTGGAGGCAACTGGTGGTCCAGCACTTGCAAGCACGATACTGAGCCCTCTGCTAATAAAGGATGCACTGGATTTCTTACAGTTCATTCTCAATATGGAGGAAAAAGCATTTTGGGCATCTTTGGGTGACACGTGGAACAAATCAAGGTAATGAAAATTATATTCCTGTTTATTTGATGTCTATGATCCATTACTCCTGGGGAATTACTCTTCTCTACCACTAGGAGGAGGCAAAGATTCCCCTACCTCAAGAGCCCTATACAATCCCTCCAATCTCACTTATACCCCAGTCTTTACTTTGTCTCCTATGGAGGTGGTTGAAGAATGAAAATGTGCATATGATTCTTCATAGAGAGTGTTTTTCAGTATTTTATTGAGGCCTTGTTTCCCCTCAGGTTACAGGGCTTGTCAGAGGGATATATATGGGGTACGGTTTGTAATTCTTTTTTTTCCTTATAGGATTTGTTTCATAAACCTTCCATAATTGGCTGTAGGGACTTGTATTTGCCTCCCTCTGTGGATCTGCAATATACACCTATTCCATAACCTTTGCTGATATGTTTCAGTACTGGTTTGGCTATCTTCTGCTTATTTTCTTTTGGACTAGTCTCTATTGGTAAGTATAATTTCTTTCTAATGGCAGTTAGAGTCCACAAATTCCTATTCTTACTTATGTGAAATACTTCACCTTGCCACCAGGTGGAGGCAGAAGACACCCCAAACAGAGCATTCATTATCCCTCCTACTTCCCCTACCCTACCAGTAGTTCTTTGCCTCCTTCATGAAGGTAGGCAGAGATTAGAGGTGCTCTGCAGAATTCATGCCCACAATGGATTGTTTCCTTCATGAGAGTGTCAGGGGAGTATTTAGATGCCATGTCAATCTCTTAGCTGAGTTTTGATATGTTAGTTTTAGAGTTTGAATGTTTCCCCAATGTGCTCTTACTATAATCCCCTTCCAGGCAAACAGTGTTAGTTACAGGAATGTCAAGGCAGTTTTCCCTGACACAGGAAAAGGATAAGTACTATTTACACTTTTATAAGAAAGATTCCTTTCAATCTTAATGACTAGTTGTCAAATGGTGGTGTGGAGTTGAAAAGTAGGATGCTATTTGAACATCCTGCTCTATAACTATAGGGGTTAAATATTTACAAAGAGAGCAGCTCTTTACTAGGAACAGACAAAAGCTCAGCTTGTTCTATGGAGAGTTACCACCTAGGAGCAACCTTTTTTTGTGCTTTTCACAGAGGAAAACTTTCCTGAAGTGTATGCGTCTGATCCCGCCGAGGAAGATCAGTCCAGCCCTGAAATATCAGGCAATTCTCCTTTGAACAAGGAACATGGCAACTCCAGGTGATCATTTCGGCCTTCTGTGGGCTTTGTCAGTGAAGTGCAGCCATATTCCTTTAAGCACACTGGGCAAGGAGTCCATGTCTGGTTTCCCCCATCACCCTTAGGGAGATCTCCACAGGGTCATTATACAAATTCATACAAAGAGAGAAGCACTCTACCAGGAACAAACAGCTCAGTAGCTTGTTCTATGGCAAACTACCTCCTAGGAGCAGCTTATTTTCTAGCCTAGTTGTGCTTTTCACAGAGAAAAACTTTCCTGAAGTATATCAGTCTGATCCCACTGAGTTTGGTCAGTCCTGCCCCTAAAATACCAGACAATTCTCTGAACAAGGAACATGATTGAAAACCTCTGGTTTTCTGTGGGCCTCATCAGTGCATCTATATTCCTCTAAGCACACTGGGCAAATAGTCCACGTCTAGTTTCCCCATCACCCTTAGAGAGACCTCCCCAGGGTCATAATACAAATTCATACAAAGAGAGAAGCACTCTACCAGAAACGAACAACTCAGAAACTTGTTCTATGGCTATTATAGAAACATAGAATTTGACAGTCTACCAAAAGTCTTCCAAATTACATGTTACTTTTTCTTTCATGTAATTGCCAAGAGTCCATGAGCTAGTGACATATGGGATATACAATCCTACCAGGAGGGGCAAAGTTTCCCAAACCTCAAAATGCCTATACATACACCCCTCACCACACCCACAATTCAGTTTTTCAAACTTTGCCTCCTTTGGAGGTGGTGAAGTAAGTTTGTGCTTGATTTCAATGATTTCTTCTATGATAAGCGCTTCTAAGCATTTTGAAGCCCAATTCCTCTGAGTACAGTGTTTGTTAGAGGGATGTGAAAGGAGTATCACCTATTGATTTTTATAGTTTTCTTCGCGAGAAATCTTTTCAAAGGTTTTCTGTTATCAGTCATAGGGATTCATCTCCTACCTCCCCTTTCAGATAGACGATATACTCTTTATATACCATTACCTCTGCTGATACTTTTTCAGTACTGGTTTGGCTATCTGCTATATGTGGATGGGTGTCTTTTGGTAAGTATGTTTTTCTTATTTAAGACACTCTCAGTTATGGTTTGGTGCTTTATGTATTAATATAAAGTTTTAAATATATGTATTTTACTTATATTTGCCATGAGTCAGGTCTATGTATACTTCCTTTTGCAGACTATCAGTTTCAGTTTGGGAAGCATGTTTAGGAGGTTATTTGTCTTACCTAGGGTATAGTCCTTTTTTCAAAATTGACTGCTTTTCTTTTAATTTTGCGGGGCAAAATTAAGCTTGCGAGGGCGCAAAATGCTGTTATTTATTGCGTAATTCTTGGCGCGAGAATTTTTTTGGCGTGAAGGTACGTCTTTGATGACACAAGTTTGTCATTTCCGGCGTCTTAGTTGATTCCAGGGTTCCTTGCACGAGGTTGCGTCTGTGATGACGCAAGTTGCGTCATTTCCGGATATTATTTGCGGTTTATTTTTCACCCCACTTCCTATATGCCTCTTGCCTTCTATATTCTCGGAGGGTATGCTGTTTGCATTTTTTCCCATTCCTGAAACTGCCATATAAGGAAATTGTAAATTTTGCTTTAATGTTGTTTTATTTTCTTTAACATTTTGCAAGATGTCTCAATCTGATCCTGTCTCAGAAGCAACTGTTGAAACCCTGCTACCTGATCACAGTTCTACCAAAGCTAAGTGTATCTGTTGTAAATTAGCTGAGATTATATCTCCAGCTATAGTATGTAACAGTTGTCATGATTAGCCTTTGCACACAGAAAACATTTCCATCAGTACTAGTACAGTTTCTGTTGTTCCTTCAATATCTAATGTACGATATCCCTGTTGATATGAAAAATTATATTGCTGATGCGATACAGAAGGCTTTGTCTGCTATTCCGCCTTCTAATAAACATAAAAGGTCTTCTAAAACTTCTCATAAAATTGATGAAATTTCTGATGACCGACAACATACTGATATATCCTCTTCTGATGAGGATCTCTCTGATTCAGAAGATCCTACCTCAGACATTGACCCTGACAAATCTACTTATCTTTTCAAGATTGAGTATATTCGTTCCTTGTGAAAAAGAAGTGCTGGTTACTTTGGATATTGAGGAGTCTAGTCCTCTTGATATCAAAATTAGTAAACATTTAAATTCTGTTTATAAACCTCCTGTGGTTACTCCTGAGGTTTTTCCAGTTCCTGATGCTATTTCTGATGTGATTGCTAAGGAATGGGTTAAGCCTGGTACTTCTTTCATTCCTCCTTCTCGGTTTAAAAGGTTGTACCCTTTGTCAGCGGCTAGATTAGAGTTTTGGGAAAAAAATCCCCAAAGTTGATGGGGCTATTTTTACTCTTGCTAAACGTACTACTATTCCCATGGAAGACAGTACTTCTTTCTTTCATGTAATTGGCAAGAGTCCATGAGCTAGTGACGTATGGGATATACATTCCTACCAGGAGGGGCAAAGTTTCCCAAACCTCAAAATGCCTATAAATACACCCCCCACCACACCCACAATTCAGTTTTACAAACT
The DNA here is from genome assembly GCF_027579735.1 of Bombina bombina. Taxonomy (NCBI): domain Eukaryota; kingdom Metazoa; phylum Chordata; class Amphibia; order Anura; family Bombinatoridae; genus Bombina; species Bombina bombina. Next base: position 1,154,314,469 of record NC_069504.1, read on the forward strand.
TCACCTCCTATGGAGGTGGTGAAGTAAGTTTGTGCTAGATTTCTACGTTGATATGCGATTCGCAGCACGCTGGAGCCCGGTTTTCCTCTCAGAGTCCAGTGAATGACAGAGGGATGTGAAAGGAGTATTGACTATTGAATGCTATGGTCATCCTATCTGGGATCTATTTCATAGGTTCTCTGTTATCGGTCGTAGAGATTCTTCTCCTACCTCCCTTTTTAGATCAATGATATACTCTTATATACCATTACCTCTGCTAATTCTCGTTTCAGTACTGGTTTGGCTATCTACTATATGTAGATGAGTGTCTTTTGGTAAGTAAGTCTTATTTTATTTATAACACTCTCAGCTATGGTTTGGCACTTTATATGTAAAGTTCTAAATATATGTTTTATACTTATATTTGCCATGATTCAGGTTAATCAGTACATTTCCTTCTTACAGACTGTCAGTTTCATTTTTGGGAAATGCATATAAATAAATTTTTTCTTACCTGAAAATTTTTCATTTTACTTTTTTTCTAAATTGTGGGCTGTTAGGCTTGCGGGTGCAAAAAATGCTAGAATTTATTACGGCTTTTTTTGCGCAATACTTTTTTGGCGCGAGAATTACGTTTGTTTAACATCAATGACGTAATTTCCGGCATCGTAGGTGACGCCAAGAGTTTTTACGTAGTTGCTTCATCTATGACGCTCGTGTTTGTTGCAGACGTTTTTGGCGCCCAAATATTTGTCAATTGTGGGCGTCCTTCTTGGTGCCAGTTTTTTTGACATTATTTAAGTCTTTGTTTCTTTTTGCTTCTGGTTACCAGAGGCTTATTCTGTTTGCATTTTTTCCCATTCCTGAAACTGTCATTTAAGGAATTTGATAATTTTGCTTTATATGTTGCTTTTTCTATTACATATTGCAAGATGTCGCAATCTGACCCTGTATCAGAATCTACTTCTGGAATGCTGCTGCCTGATGTCGGTTCGACCAAAGCTAAGTGCATTTGTTGTAAACTTGTGGTAACTGTTCCTCCGGCTGTAGTTTGTGTTAGTTGTCATGATAAACTTTCAAAAGCAGATAGTATTTCCATTAGTAATAATCCATTACCTGTTGTTGTTCCTTCAACATCTAATGTTCAGGATATTCCTGTTAATGTGAGAGAATTTGTTTCTAATTCTATTCGGAAGGCCCTGTCTGTTATACCACCTTCTAATAAACGTAAAAGGTCTTTTTTAAAACTTCTCATAAATCAGATGAATTTTTAAATGACCGCCAACATTCTGATTTATCTATCTCTGATTAGGATCTATCTGGTTCAGAAGATTCTGCCTCAGATATTGACACTGACAAATCTTCATATTTATTTAAAGAGACAGTATACACTCATTTTCATATAAATGCATGTAATAGACACTACTATAAAGAATAAGATGCACAGATACTGATATAAAAATCCAGTATAAAATGGTTTAAAAACTTACTTAGAACCTCTTAGTTTAGCTCTGTTGAAAAGGTAGCTGGAAAGCCCACTGCAAGTGGGAAATAAGACACTCCCCCCTCCCCCTTCTTTTGCATATGAAAAGACCCTTTACACAAACAGGAGCAAGCTGGAGAAGGTAGCTGACGGTATTCACATAAAACGTTGGGGCTTGGTTAGGAGTCTGAAAATCAGAGCAATGTTATTTAAAAATAAGCAAAATTATACATTTAAAAAAAAACAAAAAAAAAACTTTATGGGCTTTATAAATAGATCATCTACAAAACATGTATGCAAAGAAAAAATGAGTGTATAATGGCCCTTTAAGATGGAGTTTATTCGTTCTTTACTTAAAGAGGTGTTGATTGCATTAGATATGGAGAAGCCTAGTCCTCTTGATATTAAAACCAGTAAACGTTTAAATTCGTTTTTTAAACCTCATGTAGTTATTCCAGAGGTTTTTCCAGTTCCTGATGCTATTTCAGATGTAATTTCTAGGGAATGGAATAGTTTGGGTATTTCATTTACTCCTTCTTTAAGGTTTAAGAAACTGTACCCTTTGCCGGCTGATAGATTGGAGTTTTGGGAAAAAAATCCCCAAAGTTGATGGGGCTATTTCTACTCTTGCTAAACATACTACTATTCCTACGGCAGATAGTACTTCTTTTAAAGATTCTTTAGATAGGAAGCTTGAATCTTTTCTAAGGAAGGCTTATTTATGTTCAGGTAATCTTCTTAGGCCTGCTATTTCTTTGGCTGATGTTGCTGCAGCTTCTACTTTTTGGTTGGAGGCTTTAGCGCAACAAGTGCCAGATCATAATGTGTATAGCATTGTTAAACTTCTTCAACATGCTAATAATTTCATTTGTGATGCCATTTTTGATATTATTAGAATTGATGTCAGGTATATGTCTTTAGCTATTTTAGCTAGAAGAGCTTTATGTCTTAAATCTTGGAATGCAGATATGACTTCTAAGTCAACGTTGCTATCTCTTTCTTTCCAAGGTAATAAATTATTTGGTTCTCAGTTGGATTATATAATTTCAACTGTCACTGGGGGGAAGGGAGCTTTTTTGCCTCAGGATAAAAAATCTAAGGGTAAATATAGGGCTGCTAATTGTTTTCGTTCCTTTCGCCAGAATAAGGAACAGAAGCCTGACCCTTCCCCTAAAGGAATGGTTTCCAATTGGAAGCCTTCTCCAGTCTGGAATTAATCCAAGCCTTTTAGAAAATTAAAACCAGCTCCCAAGTCCGCATGAAGGTGCGGCCCTCATTCCAGCACAGCTGGTAGGGGGCAGATTACGATTTTTCAAAGATGTTTGGATCAGTTCAATTCAAAATCATTGGATTCTCAACATTGTTTCTCAAGGGTACAGAATAGGTTTCAAGGTAAGACCGCCTGTGAGAAGGTTCTTTCTCTCATGCATTCTAGTAAACCCAGTAAAGGCTCAGGCTTTCCTGTAATGTGTTTCAGACCTGGAGTCATCTGGAGGATCAATTTACCAAAAAGTTCCTTGATTCCTCAGATAAGGGTAATCTTTTTGGGATTCCAAATAGATTCAGTATCCATGACTTTGTCTCCAACAGACAAAAGACGTCTGAAATTGGTTTCAGCTTGTTGGAACCTTCAGTCTGTCATTCCCTTCAGTAGCTATGTGCCTGGAAGTTTTAGGTCTCATGACTGCAGCATCGGACACGATCCCCTTTGCTCGTTTTCACATGAGACCTCTTCAGCTTTGTATGCTGAACCTTTGGTGCAGGGATTATACAAAGATATCACAATTGATATCCTTAAATCCCAAACTCTACTTTCTCTGACTTGGTGGTTAAATCACCACCGTTTAGTTCAAGGGGCCTCTTTTCTTCGTCCAACCTGAACTGTGATTTCAACAGATGCGAGTCTTTCAGGTTGGGGAGCTTTCTGGGGATCTCTGACAGTGCAGGGGTTTTGGAAATCTCAAGAGGCGAGATTACCAATCAATATTTTGGAACTCCGTGTGATTTTCAGAGCTTTTCAGTTCTGGCCTCTTCTGAAGAGAGAATCGTTTATTTGTTTTCAGACAGACAATGTCACAACCGTAGTGTATGTCAATCATCAAGGTGGGACTCACAGTCCTCAGGCTATGAAAGAAGTATCTCGGATACTTGCATGGACGGAATCCAGCTCCTGTCTAATCTCTGCGGTTCATATCCCAGGTATAGACAATTGGGAAGCGGATTATCTCAGTCGCCAGACTTTACATCCGGGAGAATGGTCTCTTCACCCAGATGTGTTTGTTCAGATTGTTCAGATATGGGGGCTTCCAGAAATAGATCTGATGGCTTCTCATCTAAACAGGAAACTTCCCAGGTATCTGTCCAGATCCAGGGATCCTCATCCGGAAGCAGTGGATGCGTTGTCACTTCCTTGGAATTATCAACCTGCTTATATCTTTCTGCCTCTAGTTCTTCTTCCAAGAGTGATTTCCAAAATCATGATGGATCATTCGTTTGTACTGCTGGTGGCTCCAGCATGGCCACACAGGTTTTGGTATGCGGATCTTGTTTGGATGTCCAGTTGCCAACCTTGGCCACTTCCGTTAAGGTCAGACCTTCTATCTCAAGGTCCGTTTTTTCCATCAGGATCTCAAATCATTAAATTTGAAGGTATGGAGATTGAACGCTTAGTGCTTAGTCATATAGGTTTCTCTGACTCAGTGATCAATACTATGTTGCAGGCTTGTAAATCTGTGTCTAGAAAGATTTATTACCGAGTTTGGAAGACTTACATTTCATGGTGTTCCTCTCATAAGTTCTCTTGGCATTCTTTTAGAATTCCTAGAATTTTACAGTTTCTTCAGGATGATTTGGACAAGGGTTTGTCCGCAAGTTCCTTGAAAGGACAAATCTCTGCTCTCTCTGTTCTGTTTCACAGGAAAATTGCTATTCTTCCTGACATTCGTTGTTTTGTTCAGGCTTTGGTTCGTATCAAGCCTGTCATTAAGTCAATCTCTCCTCCTTGGAGTCTTAATTTGGTTTTGAGAGCTTTACAGGCCTATGCATTCTCTGGACATTAAATTACTTTCTTGGAAAGTATTGTTTCTTTTGGCTATCTCTTTTGCTAGAAGAATTTCTGAATTATCTTCTCTTTCTTGTGAGTCTCCTATTCTGATTCTTCATCAGGATAAGGCAGTTTTGCGGACTTCATTTAAATTTCTACCTAAGGTTTTGAATTCCAATTAAAATACTTTCTTGGAAAGTATTGTTTCTTTTGGCTATCTCTTCTGCTAGAAGAATTTCTGAATTATCTGCTCTTTCTTGTGAGTCTCCTTTTCTGATTCTTCATCAGGATAAGGCAGTTTTGCGGTTGTGAAGGTTGTGAATTCCAACAATATTAGTAGAGAAATTGTTGTCCCTTCGTTGTGTCCTAATCCTAAGAATTATTTGGAAAGATCTTTGCATTCTTTGGATGTGGTAAGAGCTTTGAAATATTATGTTGAAGCTACTAAAGATTTCAGAAAGACTTCTAGTCTATTTGTTATCTTTCCTGGACCTAAGAAAGGTCAGAAAGCTTCTGCTATTTCTTTGGCTTCTTGGTTAAAACTTTTGATTCATCATGCTTATGTGGAGTCGGGTAAATCCCCGCCTTAGAGGATTACGGCTCATTCTACTAGGTCAGTTTCTACTTCCTGAGCTTTTAAGAATGAAGCTTCTGTTGATCAGATTTGCAAAGCAGCAACTTGGTCTTCTTTGCATATATTTACTAAATTCTACCATTTTGATGTTTTCTCTTCTTCAGAAGCAGTTTTTGGTAGAAAAGTTCTTCAGGCAGCTGTTTCAGTTTGATTCTTCTGCTTATAATTTCAGTTTTTTTTCATTATAAGATTAAAACTTTTTGATTTGGGTTGTGGATTCTTTTATCAGTGGAATTGGATGTCTTTATTTTTTATCCCTCCCTCTCTAGTGACTCTTGCGTGGAGTTCCACATCTTGGGCATTTGCTACCCCATACGTCACTAGCTCATGGACTCTTGCCAATTACATGAAAGAAAACATAATTTATGTAAGAACTTACCTGATAAATTCATTTCTTTCATATTGGCAAGAGTCCATGAGGCCCACCCTTTTTTGTGGTGGTTATGATTTTTTTGTATAAAGCACAATTATTCCAATTCCTTGTTGATGCTTTTGCTCCTATCTTATCACCCCACTTCTTGGCTATTCGTTAAACTGAATTGTGGGTGTGGCGGGGGTGTATTTATAGGCATTTTGAGGTTTGGGAAACTTTGCCCCTCCTGGTAGGAATGTATATCCCATACGTCACTAGCTCATGGACTCTTGCTAATATGATAGAAATGAATTTATCAGGTAAGTTCTTACATAAATTATGTTTTTAAATATCCTTTAGATAGGAAACTTGTCTAAGGAAAGCTTATTTATATTCTGGCTATCTTCTCAGGCCTGCCATTGCTATGGCTGATGTGACGGCTGCATTAATCTTTTGGTTGGATAGCTTAGAGCAACAGGAAACAGATCCTGATTTGTCTAGAATTGATTGTTTGATTCAACATGCTAATCATTTTATCTGTGATGCTATTTTTGATATCATCAAAATTGATGTTAAATCTATGTCTTTAGCTATTTTAGCTAGTAGAGCTTTATGGCTCAAATCTTGGAATGCTGACATGGTATATAAGTCTAGATTACTATCTCTTTCTTTCCAAGGTAACAATTTATTTGGTTCTCAGTTGGATTAAATTATTTCAACTATCACTGGGGGGAAGGGATTTTTTTTGCCTTATGATAAAAGATCTAAGGGTAAATCTAAAGCTTCTAACCATTTTCATTCTTTTCGTCAGAATAAGGAACAGAAAACCAATCCTTCCCCTAAAGACTCTGGTTTCAATTGGAAACTTTCTTCAAGTTGGAAAAAATCTAAGCCTTTTAAGAAACCAAAGCCAGCCCCAAGTCTGCATGAAGGTGCGGCCCTCAATCCAGTTCAGCTGGTGGGGGCAGATTGAAATTATTCCAAGACATTTGGGCAGATTATGTTCAAAATCAGTGGATTCAGAGTATTGTCTCTCAAGGGTATCAAATAGGATTCAGAGTAAGACTTCCTGTGAGAACATTATTTCTCTCTCAAATTCCAGCAAATCCGGTGAAGGCTCAGGCTTTTCTGAAGTGTGTTTCAGATCTAGTGCTTTCAGGGGTAATAATACCAGTTCAGTTTCAGGAACAGGGTCTGGGGTTTTATTCAAATCTATTCATTGTCCAAAAGAAAGAAAATTCATTCAGGCCAGATCTGGATCTGAAGTTTTTAATCATTTTGTAAGAGTCCCAACTTTCAAGATGGGTGACTAAGAGTAGTATTTTACCTTTTGTTCAGCAAGGTCATTATATGTCCACGATAAACTTATAGGATGAATATCTTCACATTCCGATTCATCCAGACCACTATCAGTTTCTGAGATTCTCTTTTCTAGACAAGCATTACCAATTTGTTGCTCTTCCATTAGGCCTAGCAACAGCTCCAAGGATCTTTTCAAAGTTTATCTGTGCCCTTCTATCTGTATTTAGAAAGCAGGGTATTGTGGTGTTTCCTTATTTGTACGATATATTGGTACTAGCTCAGTCTTTTACATTTAGCCGAATCTCACACAAATCAACTAGTGTTGTTTCTTCAGATACATGGTTGGAGGATCAATTTACCAAAGAGTTTCTTGATTCCTCAGACAAGGGTCACCTTTTTAGGTTTCCAGATAGATTCAGTGTCAATGACTCTGTCCTTAAGAGTTTCAGCTTGTCGAAATCTTCAGTCTCAATCATTCCCTTCAGTTGCTATGTGCATGGAAATTTTAGGTCTCATGACTGCAGCATTGAACACAATCCCCTTTGCTCATTTTAACATGAGACCTCTACAGCTTTGTATGCTGAATCAATGATGCAGGGATTATACTCGGATATCACAATTGATATACTTAAATCCCAACTGTTACAGAAGCATTAGTTATTTTGTTGTGAAGAGCTTATTTCCCAGCAGCAATGCCTGAACCAGCAAGCCAGCGCCTAAGAAGGGCTCCAAGAAAACCGTAACAAGTATCATTTCATAAAGAGTTAACTCTTTTTTTCCAGCTTTTAGAAACTATTGCCTAAATACACGTTTGCTGGCCTCAGCTCTAAGTTTAGTGATGACAAATCCCATTGTCTAATCACCTCTGGAGCCAGACTGCTAATTGATAAGATGAACTTGTAAACTTGTTATCTTAAGTACTGTAATCCTATTGTGGCCTGTCAAAGGACAGTGCTCTCTATCTAAATGTGTGATGGGGGATTTTGTGCTTCCCCCCCTCTCCCCCTGGGAGTGCCCTGTGTGCATGTAACCTTAATAAAAAGCAGGCTGGGCATCCCAGTCCTGAGTTCTTGTTTGACCCTCAATCGCAGCGTTGACTCGTTTTTGTGGGCAGAAGGGTATCCTAGCTGTACTGCAGCTAAGGGAGATTATTCTATATTTGCGAGACTCATATAGAATACTATGGAAAGCAGCTTCTCCCCTATTTAGCAATAGGGATCCAGGCTACTAAGCGGTCCATCTCTCAGCGAGACTAAGGGTAACCGTAACATTTGGCTTGAAAAATCACCCCAGGTTCCGGTTCCGGTGGGAGGAGCCACGCACCGCTCGTGGTAACTGAGCGTATATGCTGAGGGCTCGTACTGCACCTCTCCCTGCCATATGCCCGTTGTTGGAGTGGGACTACTTCCTAGGGCAACCGCACCAGTCAGAGGTGCTTGTGGCGGAACTGTGGAACAAGCAAAGTGGCTCAGTTGCAAGAGCCGAATTCGGAAGCACAAGCGAGGCACAAGTATCGATCTCTCCAGACTGCCCAAATTGACCTGTTTCACAGAGAGGGCGACGGCAGCAGAGCCCGAGAGACACAGAGGGCATAGGAGGTCGGAAGTGTACAGAGTGGGGCGGCGACCCCAGAGGCCGAGAACCGCGGAGGAGGTCGTGGGAGGCCAGACCATCGTTAAAAGATCGGGCCGGCCAAGACGGAGCTGACGCTCTGAGCCGGAGATACTACCCTGCTGCAAGAACTGCCAGCCGCAAGCCACACGGAGGGTCAGCGGTAGTTATAACAGAACAGACTGGCAAACAGGTGGTTGAATGCCACGCTCTAGGTGATAATTGCAGCTGGATATAGGAGCCGCAACGCAACAAACCGTAAGTCGCACGAGGGTTGGAACGGTACCTACCTTAGCCCAGGTTACAAGCGGCCCAGCGGATGGTTGATTGCCACACCCCAGTTGACAGAGACCACACCAGGAATATCTAAAGGAACTGAGCAAGTATCTTAGTAGTGATTAAGATATTTTAGCTGTGCACGAGTTTTCCTTTTTCCACTTCTCACTACTTTAGCCAAAAGTGTTATTAACTATATAAAGCATCATATTCTACACTATATAAAATAACGGTTGCTAAACTTCCTACAAAAGGAATTTTCTATACTTAAAAGAAAAAAAAAAAAAGAAAAGGAGAAGAGAAAGGAAGAGAAGAGAGGAAGAGGGGAAAGAAAGGAGAAAGAGTATAAGCAGAAAAAATTTAAGAACTTTCCGCAAGGAACTTTGCTTAAGCTCTAAGACAATCACTTTAATGTGTGTGTCACTGACTACAAGAGGGCATAATAAGTGTTCAATAAATGTGGTGACAACACGCATGGTTTAAGATAGGGCTGTGGTAGGCTGCATAGATCAAGCAAAGAAAAAGATCTTCTCTTATAGTATAAACTGTTTGAATGTTGTTTATACCTTTATTTCTATTGCTGAATGTTATGTTATAAAAAATTATTTACACTGATTGCTATGTTAGAAGAGGCCTGAAGGGGTCTAAAGGCTTTGCATATTAGACTACATAAAAAGAATATATATCCTAGAAGGGTCTGCTATGAAATTTTTATAGGCTAGCAAATAAATTGCCATGTTAGCTGGGATTTGCAAATAATTTTCCAGTAAGAACTTAATTGCTGCAAAAAAGAAAAAAAAAAAGTAGTATCCTTTCACTTTACTCTCTCACAATTAGTGGTTCAGCAAGGTAACTTTAGCTAAAGGCTTTAGTTTAAATTATTTCCAGCTATAGCTTTTTCTAAGGCTAAAAAGATATAAGGTTATATAGCTCTGTTTAAGGACAGCGGGGAAATTTAATTTTAAGTTTTTTTTTTGTTTTTTTTTTTGATGCACGGAATATGTTTTTTTGATTAATGCAAGGCTAATTTTTGACCCTACCCAGAAATATAGTCACATAGTTGTTTTTTTTTTTTTTTTTTTTTTTCACACAGATCACTTTTGTTGGTTTTGTTTTATTCACTTTCTCACATATATGGGTATGCACTCCTATCATGTATTAAATAGTTCATAATATTATCTCACCCTCACCTACACTATACAGGGGAAATATAAAGGGAAGGAAGGAAGGGAAAAAAAGAAAGGAAGGAAAAAGAGAAAAGGGTAATAAAAAAGAAAGACACAGGTACATAAGTATCACGGTTCACAGTACATGGACAAATATATCACTCACAATAAACACCATTCCCCGGCTATGCCCGCCAAACCAAAAGATAGAAGAACAAGAACATCTGATACACATCTAGACAGTGCCTTAGAACTTACAACATCTAAAAATGATACACAGCCCCTTCTAGCCCAAATGTCTGAAATTTTTTTGCCACAGTTCGAAATGCTTAAAAATCAAATGGTAAATATAATGATAGAATTTAAACAATTCTCTACCCGCCTCACTGAAGTGGAGGAGAGAGTGTCCAGTAATGAAGACATATTATATAAACAAGAAAAAAGCATAGCAGATAATAGCAAAATACTGACCACACTGCAAGACAAAATACATGAATTAGAAGATCGTTCAAGACGAAACAATTTAAAAATTATTGGCCTCCCAGAGAATGAGGACTATCTAGACCTTATAACCTTTGCTAGTTCCACATTACTTCTCGCTCTGGGTATTTCTATTGATAAAGCCCCCATTGTAGTTGAAAGGGCGCATCGATTAGGTACAAATAGAAGTAACATGAGAGAAAATTATAACAGACCTGTCCTAATAAAGTATTTAAGTTATCAAGATAAGATTAATATCTTAAGAGCGTATAGGAAACTAGGGAATCTTCTTCTGGGCCAAGTAAAAATTCTGATGTTCCAAGATTATTCTAGCGAAACCTCAATGAAAAGAAAAGATCTGGCCCCATATTGTTCTAAACTAATCAATGCAGGACTTAAGGCTAGATTAATGTACCCTGCCAGAATAGTCTTGGAGGAAGCAGGAGGAAATATCATTATAAATAATATAGCCGAAGCTAGAGAAATTTGCAAAACGCGACAAATATCTTGAATATAATAAAGGTTATCTTTGGTTTTTTCTGTACTTTATCTAGGACTTTTAAGCAAATGTTTCCGAATTCGAAAATGTTTTTAATACTTAGTGAGTTTTATTGTTTTCTTCCTCTTCCTTTTTTTTTTTTTTTTTTTTTCCCTCTCCTTTTTTTCTCCCGCTTGCCTCTCCTCTGCCTCCCCCTTTCTTGCACTCGCTACCTCCCTCCTCCTCCTCCTCCAAACATATATAAAGTTTAAATTGCGTATTAGAGGGGTACTAATATACTCAGACAAATAAGATGAGGATGATTAAGTTCGTTTCATGGAACATAGGCGGGATCACGTCACCTAAAAAGAGGAAGTTAGTGATTAAGCATCTTGCCAAACTGAATCCTGATATAGCATGGGTGCAGGAAACACACCTCAAAAGTATTGAAGCGCAGAAACTTAAGTGCAAATGGGTTGGACAAGTTATAGCATCAGATTGTGCCGGGAGGAAAAGAGGGGTTGCTTTCTTAATTAGCAAGGATCTGGAATATAGAATTCATGATATACAACTAGATGTCAATAATAGATGGACTATCCTTAACATAGAAATTTTTAATGTAAAATATGTACTGTGTAATGTTTATGGCCCTAACACCTCAGACCAATTGTTTTGGAATGATATAATTGCAAGATTAATTCTGCATGAAACACCCAATGTAATATTAGCGGGTGACTTCAATCTAACCCCAATACCTTCATTGGATAGATTCCCTTATAAGCAGAGGGGTAGGTCAATACAGAATTCTAGACTGTTTTTCCAAATATGAAAGGAATTAAAACTTCACGACATATGGCATATCCACCACCCTGCGGGCAAAAGCTTCACCTGTGAGTCACACGCGCACAGATCCTTCTCCCGTATTGATTTTTTCTTAATTTCTAATGCTCTTTTGAGAGACGATGTGAGTGCAGAAATCGGTGAAATCATATTATCGGACCATGCCATATTAACGTTATCAGTAGGGAATAGAGAAAGCCAGGGGATCAAAGGAAATAATTTCTATTTTCCAAAGTATATGATAAATGATAGAGCATTTCAAATGTGGATAAAGAGCAAGTGGCGTGAGTATTGTATAAATAATCAAGGTTATGCGAATAAATATGAGGTGTTTTGGGAGGCAGCAAAGGCCTTTCTAAGAGGGGAGATCAAACTATACATGGTCAGCAAAAAAAAAAAGATCAGGGCTCGGGAAAATCAATTGACAAAAACGGTCTCGAGGGCATATCAAAACTATATAAATAATCCATTAAAAAAGCACTGGGATAAGTATCATAGTGCACGCCAAGAAAGAGATTTATTTATGGCTGCAAAAAACATACAGCAGGAAGCTAGAATGAGCGCTATTTATGGCGGACGCTATGGGAAATCTGTTAAATATTTGGCTAGGCTAGACAAAGCTAGGAACCAGAAGAATGTGATCGGGAATATTAGCTGGGGAGGTCAGAACTTCACTCAAACGAACGATATTAGTAAGGTTTTCCTAGATTATTATAAGAACATATATGCTGCCAAAATTATAGATACAGAAGCAAGTAAGATATTCTGGGATAAGATTGAGTGTCCACAGATTACACTAGAGCAAGCTAAGTCAATAAATGACCCCATATCGTTAGCCGAAGTCATAAAAGCAATTGAAGATTCTAAACTTGGAAAAGCTCCCGGGCCTGATCAAATACCCGCGGAGTTCTATAGAATGTTGAAGACAGATATAGCACCCATACTGACTTGCTTATTTAACTCATATTTCATAGATGGGAAAATAATGTCTCGATTTTTCTCCGCGTCGATCATAACCCTTATCCCAAAAAAAGACAAAATCTTATCAGATCCAGGGTCATACAGACCTATCTCTCTGTTGAATACAGACTATAAACTATTAACAGTAATAATTGCAAATCGTTTGAAGGAAATACTATGTAAAATTATACATCAAGATCAGGCCGGTTTTATGTATGATAGATCACCAACAAAAAACATTCGTAAAACATATATGCTAATAGAATATTTTTGGAACAAATTGCATAAGGAAAAACCAGCGTATCATGATGATCTTGCTATGGTTGTGGTCGACGCGGAGAAGGCATTTGACTCTATAATATGGGAACACTTGTATACTTCCCTTGAAAAGTTCGGCTTCTCAGGTAAATTGATTGAATTCATTAAAGCCATATACAACTACCCCATCTCTTCGATACTGGTCAACAATACTCAATCAGATTTTTTCAGATTAGAGAAGGGAACGCGCCAGGGGTGTCCCTTATCACCCCTCCTATTTAATGTAGCCATTGAGCCACTAGCAATTTATCTCAGACAAGAACTGGAGGGAATAAAGATTGGATCTCAGAAGTTTGTGCTTGCCTTATATGCTGATGATCTACTTCTTTATTTCCAACAAACACATAGAAATATCCCTACTGCGTTCAAGGCATTAGATTTATTTAGTAGTATTTCGGGCTACAAAGTCAATACGCTTAAATCTGAGATTCTATGGATACACAAAAACATGGATAGCAAGACACAATATGAGCTAAGAGAGGTTACGCAGATTAGATATCTAGGAATCATGTTACATAAAGATCCTAATTGTTGGTATAGACTTAACTTTACGCCCTTCTTTTCACGACTTAAAAGCAAGTTGCAAAGATGGGCACTACTCCCTATTTCCTTGTCTGCTAAAATAGCTATGATTAAATCTATCCTATTCCCTCAGATAATTTATATTATGAATAATTTGCCATTATTCATTAAGGCAAAAGACATTAAAATATTCAATCAATTATGTGCTAAATTTCTTTGGAGCAAGTCGCGACACATGATAGCCATTAAAAAATTGTCACAACTGAGGGAACATGGGGGGCTAGCTTTCCCGGACATTAGATTATATAACATGGCCATCTTGGCTCGGAATGCGGTGGATTGGCTTCTGTCAACCGAGGTACTAACTAACTTAACTCTGGAAGAGAGCTTAATATATCCATTTGCATGTAAAGCAATTTTACATTGCACTCTTATAGAACTCCCAGACAGCACCAAAAGGTTTATCAGTATATATAACGTGATTAAAGCATGGCAAATGACATGTAAATATCTTAAAATTAATTTTTCTATTTCCCCCTATCTTCCGATCAGAGGGAACCCCGAGTTTATAGCCGGATGCGACTATCAGGTATTTAAAGAATGGGCGGATAAAGGATTTGATAAATTTTTGCAAGTCTTTGACCAAGGGTTTAATTTAAGAACCTTTGAGAGTATTGCTAGAGAATTTGATCTCCCCAAGAAGGAGAGCTTTTTCGCATATCTCCAGCTACGCCACTTTGCTAACAAAAAAGCTAAGTTAGGGAATTGGCCAGTAGGTTTTAAACAAATTGGAGACTATATCAATATATACAAGCAAGGAAAGCACTCAATATCATTATTATACAAAATTTTATTGGCAAAACAAGGTCAATTAAATAATGAACAATATATAGGTTATTGGGCAAAACATCTCCCAGAACTTAACGGGGATTACATTAAGAAGGGTATCCAATGGCTGATTAAAGCCCCCCTCCGTTCCTCTTGGCACGAATCTTTTCTAAAATTACTTAACAACGCCTATATTTCGCCAAAAAGATTGGCAGCATGGTCTTCAGAAAGCTCAGGAATATGCCACAAATGCTCAATGCCTAGGGCTGATCTGATGCATTGTTTCTAGTTATGCCCCAAAATAAGGCAATTCTGGCAGAAGGTTAACTTTTGGCTAAATAAATTCTGCCCTGAACATTTAGTCCTGGAACCTATAAACATTTTTTTTCTAAACATAACAGCCCAGAACTATGATTTGGTCAATACTATTATACTTATAGGTCGGAATTTAATTCTAAGGAATTGGAAGCAGACCAGAACAATACCTTTTAAGATTTTCCTAGAAGCAGTAAGACAACAGATCATATTTGAGCAATATAATGTGTCAAACCTACACAATAAACCAACCCAACGTTTTTTCAATAAATGGGAAAATATTATCCAGACATATCCGCTTCCCATGCAATATATACTTACTAAGGCATTCCACAAAACAGACTACTTTGAAGGTCTGATATTAAGAGAACTATTTCCAGTATCCTGGCTTTGAAAAATTGGGGGACTCTTAGATTATAAGACACCTTTACGTGGCGTGGTGGAGGAGGAGGTGGCTTTTTTTTTTTTTTTTTTTTCTGTTTTTCTTTCTTTTTTTCTTCTTTTTTCCGATCTGGTTAATGAGAACAAAATGTAATAATTGTATTTAGACGCAATACAGCATTTTGTTTTTTTTTCTTCTTCCTTTTTTTTTCCTTAGCCTACTTACAATGTTTATTTACTATGTGATGTCCATAAGGTAATGGGCACGGAACCTGGTTATTGTCTAGGCATAAATGCTAGATATTTATCTTTTTATTTCTGTATACATGATTGGGAAAAAAAAAAAAAAAAATTTCTTTCTTACCCTGCGTGGTGCAAAATATGAGCAAATGAGCTCTGTTACAGTTATATTGATAATGAATGAAAAATAAATAAACATATTTTAAAAAAAAAAAAAAACAAGTATCATTTCATAAAGAGTTAACTCTTTTTTTCCAGCTTTTAGAAACTATTGCCTAAATACACGTTTGCTGGCCTCAGCTCTAAGTTTAGTGATAACAAATCCCATTGTCTAATCACCTCTGGAGCCAGACTGCTAATTGATAAGATGAACTTGTAAACTTGTTATCTTAAGTACTGTAATCCTATTGTGGCCTGTCAAAGGACAGTGCTCTCTATCTAAATGTGTGATGGGGGATTTTGTGCTTCCCCCCCTCTCCCCCTGGGAGTGCCCTGTGTGCATGTAACCTTAATAAAAAGCAGGCTGGGCATCCCAGTCCTGAGTTCTTGTTTGACCCTCAATCGCAGCGTTGACTCGTTTTTGTGGGCAGAAGGGTATCCTAGCTGTACTGCAGCTAAGGGAGATTATTCTATATTTGCGAGACTCATATAGAATACTATGGAAAGCAGCTTCTCCCCTCTTTAGCAATAGGGATCCAGGCTACTAAGCGGTCCATCTCTCAGCGAGACTAAGGGTAACCGTAACATTTGGCGGCAGCGGCGGGATTTTCCTGGATTTCCTAGGAGAGGTACAGAACGGATGGAGAGCGCTTACGAAAAATTGAAGCGTACAACCCTAAAGGATTTACTTGAAAGCAGAGGGGGGTATGCCAGCAACCGGCCGAGGAGAGAGCTGATCGCAGAATTGACCGAACTGGATCAGAACTTCACAACGGCGGAAACACCGACCACGATTAGTGACGAAAAAAACCAGGATTGTTCGGGAAAGGCTCTCATTATACGGGCCGAACCCCTCCATGGAATTGGTACAGCAGTTGATGGCGGAGGCGGACGAGGATATACGAGAGACTCGAGCCCACCAACTCAACCTAGCGAACGCACACCGCAATGCTGAAGCCCCGCAGGTAATCATCCCTGTCGAAAATGCTGGGAGGCCCAAGATACCCTATGCGGCATTTCGACCCTTCCTAGAGAGCGAGACAGGGATTGATGAATATTTGGCGGACTTCGAAAGGCAATGTGGCCTGCACCAGATTCCCAACAGAGAGTGGCCCACGATATTGTCTGGGAAACTATCCGGGCGAGCCCTGGAAGCCTTTCGTACTCTGGGTGCTGAGGAAGTGACACAGTATGAGCTAGTTAAGGAGACACTGTTGCGACGGTACGCTGTAACTCCGGACACGTATCGCCGACAGTTTCGGGGCATGGAAAAGAAGCCTAACGATACCCATATGGAATGGGCGCACCGAATGCGGAGAGCGGCAAATCACTGGCTGAGCGGAAGTAAAGCGGTGACTGGGGAGGAAATTTTACAATTGTTTCTCTTAGAACATTTTTATAATGGCATGGAACAGCAAGGGAAGGAATGGCTGCGAGACAGGCGGCCTTCTACCTTAGAAGAAGCAGCCAAATTGGCCGATGAACATTATGACTCCCGTCTTCACGAACCCATGAACTACCGAGCTCCAGCACGGGTCGAACCCAGAGAGGTTTACCGTGCACCCCCTCGTGCTGAATTCCGAGCCCCGGTGCCCACAGGGCCCGTCCGACACTCAGGACCACCCAATAACAGCTCTGAGCGTCCCAGACCGACTTGCCACCGATGCAAGCAACCAGGGCATTTCATGGCTAGCTGCCCCCTTAATACGCACCAGACACCCAGGAATTACAATTACCCCTCTGGGTCCTATCGTCCGGCCCGGGCCCTCTGTGTTAACCAAGAGGCCCCTATGGAGGGATATGTGGGGCCGCTTCACGAGGCAGACCCTGTATATGCTGCCTCAGATAACCGCCAGCACCATCGGCAGAGGGTATGGCTCGAGGGGCGATCTACCGAGGGATTGCGAGACACAGGGGCTACTATCACGCTGGTACAGAGTCATTTGGTGCCAGAGCACAAGCGATCCGGATAGACTGTGGCCGTTAGAGTGGCGGGGGGGGATGTGTACAAAATTCCAACAGCTAAAGTGCATCTTGATTGGGGAGCGGGAAAGGGGGCTGTGAACGTGGGCCTAATGGATAATTTACCTGCCGAAGTACTACTGGGCAACGATTTGGGCCCCATGACTTCTGCCTATGCTCCAGTATGCAACAACGAGGCGGACCCAGTGACTACACGTGCCCAAGCCCCGACGGAGCGAGAGCTCTCACCAGTGCGGGAGACACAGGTAAGACCTACCCCGACCTTGCCTGACAGGTTAGGCCCCATACCCTGGGACACCCCAGATGCTTTCGAGGCAGAGTCTAAGACTGACCCGACCTTACAAAAGTACAGTGAACGAGCAGAGACCGGAGGGGGCGGGGCAGATAACGAAACATTCTTATGGGAAAAAGGGAAACTATACCGCTGGACAGAGAAAAGGGGACAGCGTAGGCGACAGCTGGTAGTGCCCCACAAATACCTTCAAGAAATCCTCAAAATAGGCCACGACATCCCCTTAGCAGGCCACCTAGCCGTTACCCGTACCCTACACCGCATTACTCACACGTTCTTTTGGCCAGGGGTGCACGCTGACGTTAGAACTTACTGTAACACCTGCGATGTGTGTCAACGAGTAGGAAGGCGAGGCGATCACCCTAAAGCCCAGCTAGTAAATATGCCCATTGTAGAGGAACCTTTCAGCCGGGTTGCTATTGACCTAGTGGGACCACTGGCTACCCCTAGTCCCTCCGGTAAGCGATACATTCTTACCGTAGTGGACTACGCTACCAGGTACCCAGAGGCTGTCGCCCTATCCAACATACAAGCGGATACGGTAGCGAATGCACTAGTACAGGTGTTCTCCCGGGTAGGATTTCCAAAAGAAATCCTATCCGACCGAGGCACCCAATTTACGGCTGAATTGACCCAACAACTCTGGCAGGTTTGCAAAATTAAGTCCCTCCTGAGCTCCCCATACCACCCCCAGACGAACGGGCTGTGTGAGAGGTTCAATGGGACCCTCAAGCAAATGCTCAAGACGTTCACTCAGGAATACCGAGACTGGGAACGCTTCCTGCCGCACCTCCTATTTGCTTATCGGGAGGTGCCCCAGGAAACGACAGGGTTCTCTCCCTTCGAGTTGCTCTACGGAAGAAAGGTACGGGGACCCCTAAACCTGATCCGGGAGCACTTGGAGGGAGAGATGGAGGCTGACGGTGTCCCCATTGTGCCATACGTGCTGGAACTCAGGGACCGAATGGAGCAATTAGCCAAATCCGTGCGGGCTAATCTCCAGTTGGCCCAGAGAAGACATAAAGTATGGTACGATCGGGGGGCCCGAAAGAGAATCTTCACCATAGGACAAAAGGTGTTAGTACTTAAGCCGGTGAAGACAGACAAATTGCAGGCGTCCTGGCAGGGTCCCTACCAGATCGTAGAGAAAAGGGGAGACACCACTTATGTGATAGCTAGCTGCCACGACAACAATCTTAGAAAGACATTCCATGTAAACATGCTCAAGGAATATTTTGAGCGACCAGAGAACGTGACGGCCGTATGTTGTTCCCCTCAGGAAGACCCCGACAGTTTACCCATTCCAGACCTATTAGAAAAGAGCCTCCCCACAGGTATAGTGGCGCAGGTTCAGATAGGGGACCGACTTAGCCCCACTGAAAGGGAGCAGCTCAACCAACTCCTCCAGTCCAAACACCTCACCTTCTCCCCAAAGCCAGGGTACACTACTTTAACCACCCACCAGGTAGATACTCCGGGACAAGCTCCCTTGCGCCAGGCTCCGTACCGAATCCCCGAAGCAGTTAGTACAGGAATGAAGAAGGAGATCGATGAGATGCTCCAGCTCAGGGTAATTGAGCCCTCCGATAGTCCCTGGGCCTCCCCAGTTGTCTTGGTGCCCAAGAAAGATGGGACCACCCGGTTCTGCGTAGACTATCGGAGGCTCAATGAAAATACCGTGACGGACGCTTACCCTATGCCCAGGGTAGACGAGCTACTCGATCGTATAGCCAGGGGAAATTACCTGACCACTATTGACCTCTGCAAAGGTTACTGGCAGATTCCCCTGGCCCCGGAGGCTATCCCCAAGTCGGCATTCGTCACCCCATTCGGCTTATATCAGTTTAGGGTAATGCCGTTTGGGATGAAGAATGCCCCAGCTACATTCCAGCGCTTGGTGGATAGGCTCCTCGATGGCTTCCAGAGTTTTGCTTGCGCCTACCTGGACGACATAGCGATCCACAGTGAGTCCTGGGAGGACCACTTAGCTCATGTGGGAATGGTTCTGGATCAGATCCGGGCTGCTGGCCTGACTCGGAAGCCAGAAAAATGCCACTTTGGGATGGCCGAGGTACAGTACCTGGGTCACCGGGTGGGGTGTGGAAAGCAGCGACCAGAGCCGGCCAAAATAGAAGCTGTCGCCAATTGGCCCTCCCCCATCACTAAGACTCAGGTCCTAGCCTTCCTGGGCACGGCAGGGTACTATAGACGGTTCGTACCAGACTACAGCACACTTGCCAAACCCCTGACTGACTTGACCAAGAAGAACTTACCTCGACAGGTCCTGTGGTCTCCCCACTGTGAAACGGCTTTCCAGGCTCTCAAAAATGCTCTAATTAACGCTCCTGTCTTGGCGGCCCCAGCCCTTAACAAACGTTTTATCGTCCATACAGATGCTTCCATGTTCGGGCTGGGAGCCGTCCTCAGCCAAGTAGGCGAAGATGGAGGGGAGCATCCAGTTGCCTACATAAGCCGGAAGCTCCTACCCCGCGAAGTCAGCTATGCAGCGGTCGAAAAGGAGTGTTTGGCTTTGGTGTGGGCATTAAAGAAATTGACTCCCTATTTATATGGTCAGGAGTTCACTCTGGTCACCGACCATAACCCGTTGGTGTGGCTGAACCGGGTCTCTGGAGATAACGGCAGGCTATTACGTTGGAGCTTATCGTTGCAACCCTTCAATTTCACCATTACTTACAGACCTGGGAAACAGAATGGCAACGCCGACGGGTTGTCCAGACAAACCGACCTCAGCCCCGCATAACCAGCGGTCTGGACAGCCTTAGTCTGCCCCGAAAAGGGGTCAGACCGTATCTGCCAGAGTGTTCCACAGAAAGGGAGCACTGTTACAGAAGCATTAGTTATTTTGTTGTGAAGAGCTTATTTCCCAGCAGCAATGCCTGAACCAGCAAGCCAGCGCCTAAGAAGGGCTCCAAGAAAACCGTAACAAGTATCATTTCATAAAGAGTTAACTTTTTTCTCAGCTTTTAGAAACTATTGCCTAAATACACGTTTGCTGGCCTCAGCTCTAAGTTTAGTGATAACAAATCCCATTGTCTAATCACCTCTGGAGCCAGACTGCTAATTGATAAGATGAACTTGTAAACTTGTTATCTTAAGTACTGTAATCCTATTGTGGCCTGTCAAAGGACAGTGCTCTCTATCTAATTGTGTGATGGGGGATTTTGTGCTTCCCCCCCTCTCCCCCTGGGAGTGCCCTGTGTGCATGTAACCTTAATAAAAAGCAGGCTGGGCATCCCATTCCTGAGTTCTTGTTTGACCCTCAATCGCAGCGTTGACTCGTTTTTGTGGGCAGAAGGGTATCCTAGCTGTACTGCAGCTAAGGGAGATTATTCTATATTTGCGAGACTCATATAGAATACTATGGAAAGCAGCTTCTCCCCTCTTTAGCAATAGGGATCCAGGCTACTAAGCGGTCCATCTCTCAGCGAGACTAAGGGTAACCGTAACACCAACATTCTTCTCTCTCTGACTTGATGGTTAGACTATCATTGTTTAATTCGGGGGGCCTCTTTTGTTCTTCCTACCTGGACTGTGATTACAACAGATGCAAGTCTTTCAGGTTGGGGAGCTGTCTGTGGATCTCTGACAGCACAAGGGGTTTGGAAACCTCAAGAGGCGAGGTTACCAATAAATATTTTAGAACTCCGTCCTTTTTTCAGGGCTCTTCAGGTTTGGGCTCTGTTAAAGAGAGCACCATTAATTTGTTTTCAGAAAGACAATATCACAACTGTGACATATGTCAATCATCAGGGTGGGACTTGCAGTCCCCTAGCTATGAAAGAAGTATCTTGGATACTTTCTTGGGCAGAATCCAGCTCTTGTCTAATTTATGTGATGCATATCCCAGGTGTAGACAATTGGGAAGCGTATTATCTCAGCTGTCAGACCTTACATCCGGGGGAGTGGTCTCTCCATCCAGATGTATTTTGTCGGATTGTACAGATCTGGGGTCTTCCAGAAATAGATGTGATGGCTTCTCATCTAAACAAGAAACTTCCCATGTACCTGTCCAGGTCCAGGGATCCTCAGACGGAGATGGTGGATGCTTTAGCAGTTCCTTGGTTGTATCAACCTGCTTATATATTTCCACCTCTAGTTCTTCTACCAAGAGTGATCTCCAAGATCATCATGGAACAATTGTATGTGTTTTTGATAGCACCAGCATGGCCTCACAGGTTTTGGTATGTGGATTTTGTTCGGATGTCCAGTTGCCAGCCTTGGCCACTTCCTCTAAGACCAGACCTTCTGTCTCAAGGGCCATTTTTCCATCAGAATCTCAAATCATTAAATTTGAAGGTATGGAAATTAAACGCTTAGTGCTTAGTCATAGAGGTTTCTCTAACTCAGTGATTAATACTATGCTACAGGCTCAAAGTCTGTTTCAAGGAAGATTTATTATCGAGTTTGGAAGATCTATATTTCATGGTGTTCTCATAAATTCTCCTGGCATTCTTTTAGAATGCCTAGAATTTTACTGTTTCTTCAGGATGGTTTGTCTAAAGGTTTGTCTGCAAGTACTTTGAAGGGACAAATATCTGCTCTTTCTGTTTTATTTCATAGAAAGATTGCTAATCTTCCTGATATTCACTGTTTTGTTCAGGCTTTGGTTTGTATCAGGCTCCTTCTTTTGAGACTATGCATTCTTTGGATATTAAACTACTTTCTTGGAAAGTGTTGTTTCTTTTGGCTATCTCTTCAGCTAGAAGAGTTTCTGAATTGTCTGCTCTCTCTTGTGAGTCTCCTTTTCTGATTTTCCATCAGGATAAGGCTTTTTTGTGGATTTTGTTTAAATTTCTTCCTAAGGTTGTGAATTCTAACAACATTAGTAGGGAAATTGTTGTTCCTTCCTTGTGTCCTAATCCCAAAAATGCTCTTGAAAGATTTTTGCATTCTTTGGATGTTGTAAGAGATTTGAAATATTATGTTGAAGCTACTAAAGATTTCAGGAAGACTTCTAGTCTATTGGTTGTCTTCTCGGTTGAAGTTTTTGATTCATAAAGCTTATTTGGAGGCTGGACAGTCCCCGCCTCAGAGGATCACAGCTCATTCTACTAGATCAGTCTCAACTTCTTGGACTGTTAAGAATGAAGCTTCAGTTGATCAGATTTGAAAAACAAATGTCTTGCGGACCTGATCTGACAGTGCGAATTAGGTCCGCAAGACATTGCTGAATGCAGAGAGCAATACGCTCTCCGTATTCAGCATTGCACCAGCAGCTCACAAGAGCTGTTGGTGCAACGCCGCCCCCTGCAGACCCGCGGCCAATGGGCCGCCAGCAGGGGGTGTCAAACAACCTGCTCAGAGCAGGCGGACAGGGTTATGGATCAGTGGTCTTTGTGACCGCTGCTCCATAACTTGTGTATCTGGCGAGTCTGAAGACTTGATAGATAGGCCCCTTGGTCTTCTTTGCATACATTTACTAAATTTTACTATTTTTATGTATTTGATTCTTCTGAAGCAGTCTTTGTTAGAAAAGTTCTTCAGGCAGATGTTTCAGTTTGATTCTTCTGCTAATGTTTTACGTTTTTTCCTTTCAATTTATGAGAAAAACTTATTTTTTTGTGGATTTAATTTTTTCAGCGAAAAATGGCTGTTTTTATTTTAGCCCTCCCTTTCTAGTGACTCTTCTGTGGACTTCCACATCTTTGGTATTTCTATCCCATATGTCACTAGCTCATGGACTCTTGCCAATTACATGAAGTAAAACATAATTTATGTAAGAACATACCTGATAAATTAATTTTTCATCTTGGCAAGAGTCCATGAGGCCCACCGTTTTTCTGGTGGTTATGATTTTTTTTTATAAAAGCACAATTATATTTTTAGTTTCTCTTTTTTGTATGCTTTTTTACTCCTTTTTCTATCACCCCACTACTTGGCTATTCGTTAAACTGAATTGTGGGTATGGGAGGGGTGTATTTATAGGCATTTTGATGTTTGGGAAACTTTGCCCCTCCTGGTAGGATTGTATATCCCATACGTCACTAGCTCATGGACCCTTGCCAATATGAAAGAAATTAATTTATCAGGTAAGTTCTTACATAAATTATGTTTTTCCAATTTGACTTGTTTCTCAATTTTTTTGGCGGACAAATCTAGACTCACGGGGATGCAAAATGCTGTTTTTTATTGCGTCATTCTTTATGGTGCAAAGTTCGTAATTTCCTGCGTCTTTGTTGACGCTAGTTGTTTTGGCCTGCTTTTTTCTATCTACTGAAACTGTTACATTGTGGAAATTGAATGTTTTGCCTAATGTTATTTTTCTTTTTCTGTTACATTTTGTGAGATGTCTCATTCTGATCCTGACTCTGATATTACTGTAGAAACGATGATGCCCTGAAACACAATTCTACAAAGCTAAGTGTGTTCTTTTCATGATTAAGCTGTTATTTCTTCAGCTCCATTATGTGGCATTTATTTATCATGTTTTATGCTAATGATGTTTCTACATGTACAATGACATTTACTGTTTTTTACATATTCAGTTCATGTACTTGATTTCATCTGCAAACATCACATGTTGTTGCTTATATCATAAAAGGTTATGAATGCTATTATGCCTTTACGTAAACTTACGAGGTCTCTTCAAAATTAAGATTTAATTAATTTTGTTCTGATTGACAGCATGCTTAAGTTTATTCTACTGATGAAGGTTTCTTTTGGCTCAATGGATCCTGTATCAGAGACAGTTTTATTAAAAAATCTCCTTATTTTCATTTGAACATTCTTTGTTATTTGTTCAGAAATTGTTTATTTATAACTTTTAGGAGTTTAGTCCTCCTATTAACTATGCTATTAATCCTTTTCAAATCTGGATTTTAAGATTTTTTGCTCTTGAAGTTTTTTTCTTTTTTTTTCAGTTTTATTAAAGTAAATTGAATTTGCATACAGATGGGTTTAAATAAGTAAACAGATAAATGTTTCAAGTTATGTATACAATATTCAAACATTCAATAGTGGAAAACATTTCACATTATCCCAATACTTAGCATATCAATACATGCTGAGACACTAGAAATTACACATTACGCATTACAATACAATACCCGCACCAGTATACCGGCTTTAATCTGTAACCAGTTGGCTTGGAACTCTTCCTAAATGCTGCGTTTAGGTGTGAGTTGTATAAGATAGTATAGACGCCAGGCCTACTATTACATATTATGCTTCAGGGTAAATATATATCTAATTAGTGGTCTGCAGGTCTCAAGTTCAAATACTCCTCCCACAAGAAGTGCAGTGAGTGATAATCTTCCTGTCGGTGTGTCTGTTTGTAATGATATTTTTCTAACTCTATGTTATGTGTGACTGCTTGCCTCCAAACCTTCACTGTGGGAAGATCCATTTGTTACCAATTTAATGGTATCAGTCTTTTAGCGGTATTGACCATTCTTGAAGTTTTTTTCTATTCAAAATACTATCTCTATTATATTCTAGAGAATGGTTTTCCTGATTCCCTCTTGGGTTTGTGCTACTATTTCTATGGAAATTGGTACTTCTATTCAGGATTCTTTAGAATTTGAATATAACCTTAGTAGAGCATATTCACGTACTGTTTATATTTTTAGCTCAGCTTTATCTGTGGCTGTCATTTCTGTTCTCTCAACCTTTGTTAAACAGTTAGCATAAACAGTTTCAGATTCTCAAGTGTTTAACTCTCTGTTTATTTACTTCAGATGTGTTCATTTAATTATGTTTACTGTATTATGGTTTCAAATATATTTTATCATCTCTATATTGTCAGGATAATAATTTGTTTGATTTCTATTATCTCCACTATTTCTGGAGGTTTTTTTGCCCTACTTTTAGTCCGGTGTTGTAGATCAGTTGGTGAATGTTCTGACTACAAACACTTGTTCTAGACCCAAGGGTCATAGATTCATATCCCAGCAGGGTTAATACAACCCTTCGGCCTTTTGAGGTCAAATTATTGTGTACCATTTATTTGGGTAATAATAACTGTTTTTATCAGCTGCTAATTTGGTTAACTCCTAGAGTAAGCACTGAATTTTTTTTTTAATATTTCTGGGAGAAAAAACGTTATATAATTGCTACTACTAGTTGTTAGACTGCATGAAGGTGCGGTTCTCAAACCAATCCTTCTAGTGGGGGGCAGATTAAATTGTTTTTGGATGAATTCAGTCCAAAATCTATACTATTCTTACGGCTAGATTTATAGTTCTGCGGCCAAAGGGGTGCGTTAGCTACGCATGCTTTCCCCCCCCCGCACCTTTTAAATACCGCTGGTATTTAGAGTTCACAGAATGGCTGCGTTAGGCTCCAAAAAAGGGAGCGTAGAGCATATTTACCGCCACTGCAACTCTCAATACCAGCGTTGCTTACGGACGCGGCCAGCTTAAAAAACGTGCTTGTGCACGATTCCCCCATAGAAAACAATGGGGCAGTTTGAGCTGAAAAAAAGCCTAACTCCTGCAAAAAAGCAGCGTTCAGCTCCTAACGCAGCCCCATTGTTTTCTATGGGGAAACACTTCCTAAGTCTGCACCTAACACCCTAACATGTACCCCGAGTCTAAACACCCCTAACCTTACACTTATTAACCCCTAATCTGCCGCTCCGTACACAGCCGCAACCTACATTATACCTATGCACCCCTAATCTGCTGCCCCTAACACCGCTGACCCCTATATTATATTTATTAACCCCTAATCTGCCCCCACAACGTCGCCGCCAGCTACCTACACTGATTAACCCCTAATCTGCCGTCCGCACGCCGCCGCCAGCTACATTATAGCTATGTACCCCTAATCTGCTGCCCCTAACCCCGCCGACCCCTATATTATATTTATTAACCCCTAATCTGCCCCCCAGAACGTCGTCTCCACCTGCCTACACTTATTAACCCCTAATCTGCCGAGCGGACCGCACCGCTATTATAATAAAGTTATTAACCCCTAATCCGCCTCACTCCCGCCTCAATAACCCTATAATAAATAGTATTAACCCCTAATCTGCCCTCCCTAACATCGCTGACACCTAACTTCAAGTATTAAACCCTAATCTGCCGATCGGAGCTCACCGCTACTCTAATAAATTTTTTAACCCCTAAAGCTAATTTTAAACCTAACCCTAACACCCCCCTAACTTAAATATAATTTTATTCTAACAAAATAAATTAACTCTTATTAAATAAATTATTCCTATTTAAAGCTAAATACTTACCTGTAAAATAAATCCTAATATAGCTACAATATAAATTATATTTATATTATAGCTATTTTAGGATTTATATTTATTTTACAGGTAACTTTGTATTTATTTTAACCAGGTACAATAGCTATTAAAATAGCCAATAGAATGCGAGCTCAATCTGATTGGCTGATTGGATCAGCCAATCGGATTGAACTTGATTCTGATTGGCTGATTCCATCAGCCAATCAGAATATTCCTACCTTAATTCCGATTGGCTGATAGAATCCTATCAGCCAATCGGAATTCGAGGGGCGCCATCTTGGATGACGTCATTTAAAGGAACCGTCATTCGGGCTGAAGTCGGAAGTCCATCATCGGGATGAAGTCTTCTATCAAGCCGCATCTTCAATCTTCTTTCTTCTGGAGCAGAGCAGAGCCATCTTCTTCCAAGCCGACGCGGAACATCCTCTTCAACCGCCGCCTACTCGCCGAATGACGGTTCCTTTAAATGACGTCATCCAAGATGGCGCCCCTCGAATTCCGATTGGCTGATAGGATTCTATCAGCCAATCGGAAGTAAGGTAGGAATATTCTGATTGGCTGATGGAATCAGCCAATCAGAATCAAGTTCAATCCGATTGTCTGATCCAATCAGCCAATCAGATTGAGCTTGCATTCTATTGGCTATTTTAATAGCTATTGTACCTGGTTAAAATAAATACAAAGTTACCTGTAAAATAAATATAAATCCTAAAATAGCTATAATATAAATATAATTTATATTGTAGCTATATTAGGATTTATTTTACAGGTAAGTATTTAGCTTTAAATAGGAATAATTTATTTAATAAGAGTTAATTTATTTTGTTAGAATAAAATTATATTTAAATTAGGGGGGTGTTAGGGTTAGGTTTAAAATTAGCTTTAGGGGTTAAAAAATTTATTAGAGTAGCGGTGAGCACCGATCGGCAGATTAGGGTTTAATACTTGAAGTTAGGTGTCATCGATGTTAGGGAGGGCAGATTAGGGGTTAATACTATTTATTATAGGGTTATTGAGGCAGGAGTGAGGCGGATTAGGGGTTAATAACTTTATTATAATAGCGGTGCGGTCCGCTCGGCAGATTAGGGTTTAATAAGTGTAGGCAGGTGGAGACGACGTTGTGGGGGGCAGATTAGGGGTTAATAAATATAATATAGGGGTCGGCGGGGTTAGGGGCAGCAGATTAGGGGTACATAGCTATAATGTAGCTGGCGGCGGCGTGCGGACGGCAGATTAGGGGTTAATAAGTGTAGGTAGCTGGCGGCGACGTTGTGGGGGGCAGATTAGGGGTTAATAAATATAATATAGGGGTCGGCGGTGTTAGGGGCAGCAGATTAGGGGTACATAAGGATAACGTAGGTGGCGGTCGGCAGATTAGGGGTTAAAAAATTTTTATCGAGTGGCGGCGATGTGGGGGGCCTCGGTTTAGGGGTACATAGGTAGTTTATGGGTATTAGTGTACTTTAGAGCACAGTAGTTAAGAGCTTTATAAACCGGCGTTAGCCCAGAAAGCTCTTAACTACTGACTTTTTTCTGCGGCTGGAGTTTTGTCGTTAGATTTCTAACGCTCACTTCATCCACAACTCTAAATACCGGAGTTAGAAAGATCCCATTGAAAAGATAGGATACGCAATTGACGTAAGGGGATCTGCGGTATGGAAAAGTCGCGGCTGAAAAGTGAGCGTTAGACCCTTTCCTGACTGACTCCAAATACCGGCGGTAGCCTAAAACCAGCGTTAGGAGCCTCTAACGCTGGTTTTGACGGCTACCGTCAAACTCTAAATCTAGGCCTAAGATAGCTACAATATAATTATTATTTATATTGTAGCTATATTAGGGTTTATTTTAAAGGTAAGTATTTAGTTTTAAATAGGATTCATTTAGTTAATAAAAGTTATAATATTTAGATTTATTTAATGAATATTTAAGTTAGGGGGGTGTTAGGGTTAGGGTTAGACTTAGGTTTAGGGGTTAATAAATTTATTACAGTGGCGGCGGTGTAGGGGGGGCAGGATAGGGGTTACTAGGTATCATGTAGGTGGCGGCGGGGTCAGGGAGCGGCGGTTTAGGGGTTAACATGTTTATTATAGTGGCGGTGGGCTCCGGGAGCGGCGGTTTACGGGTTAATCAGTTTATTATAGTGGCGGTGGGCTCCGGGAGCGGCGGTTTAGGGGGTAATAAATGTATTTAGTTGTGGCAGTGTAGGGGGGGCAGATTAGGGGTGTTTAGACTCGGGGTACATGTTAGGGTGTTAGGTGCAGACAGCTCCCATAGGAATCAATGGGATGTCGGGCAGCAGCGAACCTGAACTTTCGCTATGGTCAGACTCCCATTGATTCCTATGGGATCCGCCACCTCCAGGGCTGCGGATTGAAAACCAGGTACGCTGGGCCGGAAAAGTGCAGAGCGTACCTGCTAGTTTTTTGATAACTAGCAAAAGTAGTCAGATTGTGCCGCACTTGTGTGCGGAACATCTGGAGTGACGTAAGAATCGATCTGTGTCGGACTGAGTCCGGCGGATCGAAGCTTACGTCACAAAATTCTACTTTTGCCGGTCTCTAGCCTTTGATAACTAAGGCGAATCAGCCTCGCCACAAATACGCTGCGGAATTCCAGCGTATTTGAGGTTGACAGCTTGATAACTACCCCCCTTTGTCTCTAACAGACAAGAGACGTCTGAAATTGATTGCAGCTTGTTGTAACCTTCAGTTTCAATCATTCCCTTCAGTAGCTATGTGCATGGAGGTTTTAGGTCTCATGACTGCAGCATCGGACGCGATTCCCTTTGCTCGTTTTCACATGAGACCTCTTCAGCTTTGTATGCTGAACCAATGGTGCAGGGATTATACAAAGATATCACAATTAATGTCTTTAAATCCCAATGTTCGACTATCTCTGACTTGGTGGTTAGATCACAATTGTATAGTTCAAGGGGCCTCTTTTGTTCATCCAACCTGGACTGTGATCACAACAGATGCAAGTCTTTCAGGTTGGGGAGCTGTCTGGGGATCTCTGACAGAGCAAGGGGTTTGGAAATCTCAGGAGGCGAGATTACCAATCAATATTTTGGAACTCCGTGTGATTCTCAGAGCTCTTCAGTTTTGGCCTCTACTGAAGAGAGAACCGTTTATTTGTTTCCAGACAGACAATGTCACAACCGTGGCATATGCCAATCATAAAGGTGGGACTCACAGTCCTCAAGCTATGAAAGAAGTATCTCGGATATTTGCTTGGGCGGAATCCAGCTCCTGTCTAATTTCTGCAGTCCATATCCCAGGTATAGACAATTGGGAAGCGGATTATATCAGTCACCAGACTTTACATCCGGGAGAGTGGTCTCTTCACCCAGATGTGTTTTTTCAGATTGTTCAGATGTGGGGGCTTCCAGAAATAGATCTGATGGCTTCTCATCTAAACAGGAAACTTCCCAGGTATCTGTCCAGGTCCAGTGATCCTCATGCGGAAGCAGTGGATGCGTTGACACTTCCTTGGAGTTATCAATCTGCCTATATTTTTCCGCCTCTAGTTCTTCTTCCAAGAGTGATTTCCAAAATCATAATGGAGCGTTCTTTTGTACTGCTGGTGGCTCCAGCATGGCCACACAGGTTTTGGTATGCGGATCTTATTCAGATGTCCAGTTGCCAACCTTGGCCACTTCCATTAAAGTCAGACCTTCTATCTCAATGCCCGTTTTTACATCAGGATCTCAAATCATTAAATTTGAAGGTATGGAAATTGAACGCTTAGTGCTTAGTCATAGAGGTTTCTCTGACTCCGTGATTAATACTATGTTGCAGGCTCGTAAATCTGTGTCTAGAAAGATTTATTATCGGGTTTGAAGACTTACATTTCATGCTGCTCTTCTCATAAGTTCTCTTGGCATTTTTTTAGTATTGCTAGAATTTTACAGTTTCTTCAGGATGGTTTAGATACGGGTTTGTCTGCAAGTTCCTTGAAAGGACAAATCTCTGCTCTTTCTGTTCTGTTCCACAGAAACATTGCTAAACTTCCTGATATTCATTGTTTTGTACAGGCTTTGGTTCGTATCAAGCCTGTCATTAAATCAATTTCTCCTCCTTGGAGTCTTCATTTGGTTTTGAAGGCTTTACAGGCTCCTCCGTTTGAGCCTATGCATTCTCTGGACATTAAATTACTTCCTTGGAAAGTGTTGTTCCTTTTGGCCATCTCTTCTGCTATAAGAGTTTCTGAATTATCTGCTCTTTCTTGTGAGTCTCCTTTTCTGATTTTTCATCAGGATAAGGCAGTTTTCGGACTTCGTTTAAAATGTTACATAAAGTTGTGAACTCCAACAACATTAGTAGAGAAATTGTTGTCCCTTCTTTGTGTCCTAATCCTAAGAATTCTCTGGAGAGATCTTTACATTCTTTGGATGTGGTAAGAGCTTTGAAATATTATGTTGCAGCTACTAAATATTTCAGGAAGACTTCTAGTCTATTTGTTATCTTTTCTGGTTCTAGGAAAGATCAGAAGGCTTCTGCCATATCTTTGGCATCTTGGTTAAAGCTTTTGATTCATCATGCTTATTTGGAGTCGGGTAAATCCCCGCCTCAGAGGATTACGGCTCATTCTACTAGGTCAGTTTCCACTTCCTGGGCTTTTAAGAATGAAGCTTCTGTTGATCAGATTTGCAAAGCAGCAACTTGGTCTTCTTTGCATATATTTACTAAATTCTACCATTTTGATGTTTTCTCTTCTTCAGAAGCAGTTTTTGGTAGAAAAGTTCTTCAGGCAGCTGTTTCAGTTTGATTCTTCTACTTATAATTTCCTTTTTTTTCATTATAAAGATTAAAACTTTTGATTTGGGTTGTGGATTAATTTTTCAGTGGAATTGGCTGTCTTTATTTTTATCCCTCCCTCTCTAGTGACTCTTGAGTGGAGTTCCACATCTTGGGTATTTGCTATCCCATATGTCACTAGCTCATGGATTCTTGCTAATTACATGAAAGAAAACATAATTTATGTAAGAATTTACCTGATGAATTAATTTCTTTCATATTGGCAAGAGACCATGAGACCCACCCTTTTTATGGTGGTTATGATTTTTTGTATAAAGTACAATTATATTTAAAGTTCCTTGCCACATACAGTAATACATTAAATAATACTACATACAGTAATACATTAAATAATACCACATACAGTAATACATTAAATAATGCCACATACAGTAATACATTAAATAATGTTACATACAGTAATACATTAAATATTACTACATACAGTAATACATTAAATAATGTCACATACAGTCATACATTAAATATTACTACATACAGTAATACATTAAATAATGCTACATACAGTAATACATTAAATATTACTACATACAGTAATACATTAAATAATGTCACATACAGTAATACATTAAATAATGTCACATGCAGTAATACATTAAATATTACTACATACAGTAATACAATAAATAATGTCACATACAGTCATACATTAAATAATGTCACATACAGTCATACATTAAATAATGTCACATACAGTAATACATTAAATAATACTACATACAGTAATACATTAAATAATGCTACATACAGTAATACATTAAATAATACCACATACAGTAATACATTAAATAATGCCACATACAGTAATACATTAAATAATGCTACATACAGTAATACATTAAATATTACTACATACAGTAATACATTAAATAATGTCACATACAGTAATACATTAAATAATGTCACATACAGTAATACATTAAATAATACTACATACAGTAATACATTAAATAATGTCACATACAGTAATACATTAAATAATACCACATACAGTAATACATTAAATAATGTCACATACAGTAATACATTAAATAATACCACATACAGTAATACATTAAATAATGTCACATACAGTAATAAATTAAATATTGTCACATACATTAATACATTAAATAATGTCACATACAGTAATACATTAAATAATGTCACATACAGTAATACATTAAATAATGTCACATACAGTAATACATTAAATGTCACATGCAGTAATACATTAAATAATGACACATACAGTAATACATTAAATGACACATACAGTAATACATTAAATAATGTCACATACAGTAATACATTAAATAATGTCACATACAGTAATACATTAAATAATGTCACATACAGTAACACATTAAATAATGTCACATACAGTAATACATTAAATAATGTCACATACAGTAATACATTAAATAATGTCACATACAGTAATACATTAAGTAATGTCACATACAGTAATACATTAAGTAATGTCACATACAGTAATACGTTAAATAATGTCACATACAGTAATACATTAAATAATGTCACATACAGTAATACATTAAATAATGACACAGTAATACATTAAATAATGTCACATACAGTAATACATTAAATAATGTCACATACAGTAATACATTAAATAATGCTACATACAGTAATACATTAAATAATACTACATACAGTAATACATTAAATGTCACATACAGTAATACATTAAATAATGTCACATACAGTAATACATTAAATAATGCTACATACAGTAATACATTAAATAATGTCACATACAGTAATACATTAAATATTACTACATACAGTAATACATTAAATAATGTCACATACAGTAATACATTAAATAATGTCACATACAGTAATACATTAAATAATGTCACATACAGTAATACATTAAATAATGTTACATACAGTAATAGATTTAATAATGTCACATACAGTAATACATTAAATAATACTACATACAGTAATACATTAAATAATGTCACATACAGTAATACATTTAATAATGTCACATACAGTAATACATTAAATGATACTACATACAGTAATACATTAAATAATGTCACTTACAGTAATACATTAAATAATGCTACATACAGTAATACATTAAATAATGTCACTTACAGTAATACATTTAATAATGTCACATACTGTAATACATTAAATAATGTCACATACAGTAATACATTAAATAATACTACATACATTAATACATTAAATAATGCTACATACAGTAGTACATTAAATAATGTCACATACAGTAATACATTAAATAATACTACATACAGTAATACATTAAATAATGTCACTTACAGTAATACATTAAATAATGTCACATACTGTAATACATTAAATAATGTCACATACAGTAATACATTAAATAATACTACATACATTAATACATTAAATAATGCTACATACAGTAATACATTAAATAATGTCACATACAGTAATACATTAAATAATGTCACATACAGTAATACATTAAATGACACATACAGTAATACATTAAATAATGCTACATACAGTAATATGTTAAATAATGTCACATACAGTAATACATTAAATAATGACACAGTAATACATTAAATAATGACACAGTAATACATTAAATAATACTACATACAGTAATACATTAAATAATATCACATACAGTAATACATTAAATAATGTCACATACAGTAATACATTAAATAATGTCACATACAGTAATACATTAAATAATACTACATACAGTAATACATTAAATAATATCACATACAGTAATACATTAAATAATGTCACATACAGTAATACATTAAATAATATCACATACAGTAATACATTAAATAATGCCACATACAGTAATACATTAAATAATGCTACATACAGTAATACATTAAATAATGCTACATACAGTAATACATTAAATAATGTCACTTACAGTAATACATTAAATAATGTCACATACAGTAATACATTAAATAATGTTACATACAGTAATACATTAAATAATACCACATACAGTAATACATTAAATAATACTACATACAGTAATACATTAAATAATACTACATACAGTAATACATTAAATAATGTCACATACAGTAATACATTAAATAATGTCACATACAGTAATACATTAAATAATGTCACATACAGTAATACATTAAATAATACTACATACAGTAATACATTAAATAATACTACATACAGTAATACATTAAATAATACTACATACAGTAATACATTAAATAATGTCACATACAGTAATACATTAAATAATGTCACATACAGTAATACATTAAATAATGTCACATACAGTAATACATTAAATAATACTACATACAGTAATACATTAAATAATGCTACATACATTAATACATTAAATAATGCTACATACATTAATACATTAAATAATGTCACATACAGTAATACATTAAGTAATGTCACATACAGTAATACATTAAATAATACTACATACAGTAATACATTAAATAATGCTACATACAGTAATACATTAAATAATTCTACATATAGTAATACATTAAATAATGTTACATACAGTAATACATTAAATAATGTCACATACAGTAATACATTAAATAATACTACATACAGTAATACATTAAATAATGTCACATACAATAATACATTAAATAATGTCACATACAGTAATACATTAAATAATGTCACATACAGTAATACATTAAATACCACATACAGTAATACATTAAATAATACCACATACAGTAATACATTAAATAATGCTACATACAGTAATACATTAAATAATGTCACATACAGTAATACATTAAATAATGTCACATACAGTAATACATTAAATATTACTACATACAGTAATACATTAAATAATGTCACATACAGTAATACATTAAATAATGTCACATACAGTAATACATTAAATAATGTTACATACAGTAATACATTAAATAATGTTACATACAGTAATACATTTAATAATGTCACATACAGTAATACATTAAATACCACATACAGTAATACATTAAATAATACCACATACAGTAATACATTAAATAATGCTACATACAGTAATACATTAAATAATGTCACATACAGTAATACATTAAATAATGTCACATACAGTAATACATTAAATATTACTACATACAGTAATACATTAAATAATGTCACATACAGTAATACATTAAATAATACCACATACAGTAATACATTAAATAATGCTACATACAGTAATACATTAAATAATGTCACATACAGTAATACATTAAATAATGTCACATACAGTAATACATTAAATATTACTACATACAGTAATACATTAAATAATGCTACATACAGTAATACATTAAATAATGCTACATACAGTAATACATTAAATAATGTCACTTACAGTAATACATTAAATAATGTCACATACAGTAATATATTAAATAATGTTACATACAGTAATACATTAAATAATACCACATACAGTAATACATTAAATAATACTACATACAGTAATACATTAAATAATACTACATACAGTAATACATTAAATAATGTCACATACAGTAATACATTAAATAATGTCACATACAGTAATACATTTAATAATGTCACATACAGTAATACATTAAATAATACTACATACAGTAATACATTAAATAATGCTACATACAGTAATACATTAAATAATGTCACATACAGTAATACATTAAATAATACTACATACATTAATACATTAAATAATGCTACATACAGTAATACATTAAATAATGCCACATACAGTAATACATTAAATAATGCTACATACAGTAATACATTAAATAATGCTACATACAGTAATACATTAAATAATGTCACTTACAGTAATACATTAAATAATGTCACATACTGTAATACATTAAATAATGTCACATACAGTAATACATTAAATAATGCTACATACAGTAATACATTATATAATGTCACATACAGTAATACATTAAATATTACTACATACAGTAATACATTAAATAATGTCACTTACAGTAATACATTAAATAATGTCACATACAGTAATACATTAAATAATGTTACATACAGTAATACATTAAATAATACCACATACAGTAATACATTAAATAATACTACATACAGTAATACATTAAATAATACTACATACAGTAATACATTAAATAATGTCACATACAGTAATACATTAAATAATGTCACATACAGTAATACATTAAATAATGTCACATACAGTAATACATTAAATAATACTACATACAGTAATACATTAAATAATACTACATACAGTAATACATTAAATAATGTCACATACAGTAATACATTAAATAATGTCACATACAGTAATACATTAAATAATGTCACATACAGTAATACATTAAATAATACTACATACAGTAATACATTAAATAATGCTACATACATTAATACATTAAATAATGCTACATACATTAATACATTAAATAATGTCACATACAGTAATACATTAAGTAATGTCACATACAGTAATACATTAAATAATACTACATACAGTAATACATTAAATAATGCTACATACAGTAATACATTAAATAATTCTACATATAGTAATACATTAAATAATGTTACATACAGTAATACATTAAATAATGTCACATACAGTAATACATTAAATAATACTACATACAGTAATACATTAAATAATGTCACATACAATAATACATTAAATAATGTCACATACAGTAATACATTAAATAATGTCACATACAGTAATACATTAAATAATGTCACATACAGTAATACATTAAATAATGTCACATACAGTAATACATTAAATACCACATACAGTAATACATTAAATAATACCACATACAGTAATACATTAAATAATGCTACATACAGTAATACATTAAATAATGTCACATACAGTAATACATTAAATAATGTCACATACAGTAATACATTAAATATTACTACATACAGTAATACATTAAATAATGTCACATACAGTAATACATTAAATAATGTCACATACAGTAATACATTAAATAATGTTACATACAGTAATACATTAAATAATGTTACATACAGTAATACATTTAATAATGTCACATACAGTAATACATTAAATACCACATACAGTAATACATTAAATAATACCACATACAGTAATACATTAAATAATGCTACATACAGTAATACATTAAATAATGTCACATACAGTAATACATTAAATAATGTCACATACAGTAATACATTAAATATTACTACATACAGTAATAAATTAAATAATGTCACATACAGTAATACATTAAATAATACCACATACAGTAATACATTAAATAATGCTACATACAGTAATACATTAAATAATGTCACATACAGTAATACATTAAATAATGTCACATACAGTAATACATTAAATATTACTACATACAGTAATACATTAAATAATGCTACATACAGTAATACATTAAATAATGCTACATACAGTAATACATTAAATAATGTCACTTACAGTAATACATTAAATAATGTCACATACAGTAATATATTAAATAATGTTACATACAGTAATACATTAAATAATACCACATACAGTAATACATTAAATAATACTACATACAGTAATACATTAAATAATACTACATACAGTAATACATTAAATAATGTCACATACAGTAATACATTAAATAATGTCACATACAGTAATACATTTAATAATGTCACATACAGTAATACATTAAATAATACTACATACAGTAATACATTAAATAATGCTACATACAGTAATACATTAAATAATGTCACATACAGTAATACATTAAATAATACTACATACATTAATACATTAAATAATGCTACATACAGTAATACATTAAATAATGCCACATACAGTAATACATTAAATAATGCTACATACAGTAATACATTAAATAATGCTACATACAGTAATACATTAAATAATGTCACTTACAGTAATACATTAAATAATGTCACATACTGTAATACATTAAATAATGTCACATACAGTAATACATTAAATAATGTCACATACAGTAATACATTAAATAATGTCACATACAGTAATACATTAAATAATACTACATACAGTAATACATTAAATAATACTACATACAGTAATACATTAAATAATGTCACATACAGTAATACATTAAATAATGTCACATACAGTAATACATTAAATAATGCTACATCCAGTAATACATTAAATAATGCTACATACATTAATACATTAAATAATGTCACATACAGTAATACATTAAGTAATGTCACATACAGTAATACATTAAATAATACTACATACAGTAATACATTAAATAATGCTACATACAGTAATACATTAAATATTGTCACATACAGTAATACATTAAATAATGCTACATACAGTAATACATTAAATAATTCTACATATAGTAATACATTAAATAATGTTACATACAGTAATACATTAAATAATGTCACATACAGTAATACATTAAATAATACCACATACAGTAATACATTAAATAATGTCACATACAATAATACATTAAATAATGTCACATACAGTAATACATTAAAAAATGTCACATACAGTAATACATTAAATAATGTCACATACAGTAATACATTAAATAATGATACATACAGTAATACATTAAATAATGTCACATACAGTAATACATTAAATAATGTCACATACAGTAATACATTAAATACTACATACAGTAATACATTAAATAATACCACATACAGTAATACATTAAATAATGCTACATACAGTAATACATTAAATAATGTCACATACAGTAATACATTAAATAATGTCACATACAGTAATACATTAAATATTACTACATACAGTAATACATTAAATAATGTCACATACAGTAATACATTAAATAATGTCACATACAGTAATACATTAAGTAATACTACATACAGTAATACATTAAGTAATGTCACATACAGTAATACATTAAATAATACTACATACAGTAATACATTAAATAATACTACATACAGTAATACATTAAATAATGTCACATACAGTAATACATTAAATAATGTCACATACAGTAATACATTAAATAATGTTACATACAGTAATACATTAAATAATGTTACATACAGTAATACATTTAATAATGTCACATACAGTAATACATTAAATAATACTACATACAGTAATACATTAAATAATGTCACATACAGTAATACATTTAATAATATCACATACAGTAATACATTAAATGATACTACATACAGTAATACATTAAATAATGTCACTTACAGTAATACATTAAATAATGTCACATACAGTAATACATTAAATAATGTCACATACAGTAATACATTAAATAATGTTACATACAGTAATACATTAAATAATGTTACATACAGTAATACATTTAATAATGTCACATACAGTAATACATTAAATAATACTACATACAGTAATACATTAAATAATATCACATACAGTAATACATTAAATAATGTCACATACAGTAATACATTAAATAATGTCACATACAGTAATACATTAAATAATGTCACATACAGTAATACATTAAATAATGTCACATACAGTAATACATTAAATAATGCTACATACAGTAATACATTAAATATTGTCACATACAGTAATACATTAAATAATGCTACATACAGTAATACATTA
This sequence comes from Bombina bombina, assembly GCF_027579735.1. NCBI lineage: Eukaryota > Metazoa > Chordata > Amphibia > Anura > Bombinatoridae > Bombina > Bombina bombina. Next base: position 1,154,354,774 of record NC_069504.1, read on the forward strand.
AATAATTCTACATATAGTAATACATTAAATAATGTTACATACAGTAATACATTAAATAATACTACATACAGTAATACATTAAATAATGATACATACAGTAATACATTAAATAATGTCACATACAGTAATACATTAAATAATGTCACATACAGTAATACATTAAATACCACATACAGTAATACATTAAATAATACCACATACAGTAATACATTAAATAATGCTACATACAGTAATACATTAAATAATGTCACATACAGTAATACATTAAATAATACTACATACAGTAATACATTAAGTAATGTCACATACAGTAATACATTAAATAATACTACATACAGTAATACATTAAATAATACTACATACAGTAATACATTAAATAATGTCACATACAGTAATACATTAAATAATGTCACATACAGTAATACATTAAATAATGTTACATACAGTAATACATTAAATAATTCTACATATAGTAATACATTAAATAATGTTACATACAGTAATACATTAAATAATGTCACATACAGTAATACATTAAATAATACTACATACAGTAATACATTAAATAATGTCACATACAATAATACATTAAATAATGTCACATACAGTAATACATTAAAAAATGTCACATACAGTAATACATTAAATAATGTCACATACAGTAATACATTAAATAATGTCACATACAGTAATACATTTAATAATGTCACAGTAATACATTAAATAATGTCACAGTAATACATTAAATAATGTCACATACAGTAATACATTAAATAATGTCACATACAGTAATACATTAAATAATGCTACATACAGTAATACATTAAATAATGTCACATACAGTAATACATTTAATAATGTCACATACAGTAATACATTAAATAATGCTACATACAGTAATACATTAAATATTGTCACATACAGTAATACATTAAATAATGCTACATACAGTAATACATTAAATAATACCACATACAGTAATACATTAAATAATGTCACATACAGTAATACATTAAATAATACTACATACATTAATACATTAAATAATGTCACATACAGTAATACATTAAATAATGACACATACAGTAATACATTAAATAATGTCACATACAGTAATACATTAAATAATACCACATACAGTAATACATTAAATAATGTCACATACAGTAATACATTAAATAATGTTACATACAGTAATACATTAAATAATGCTACATACAGTAATACATTAAATAATGTCACATACAGTAATACATTAAATAATGTCACATACAGTAATACATTAAATAATGTCACGTACAGTAATACATTAAATAATGTCACATACAGTAATACATTAAATAATGCTACATACAGTAATACATTAAATAATGTCACATACAGTAATACATTAAATAATACCACATACAGTAATACATTAAATAATGCTACATACAGTAATACATTAAATAATGTCACATACAGTAATACATTAAATAATACTACATACAGTAATACATTAAATAATGTCACATACAGTAATACATTAAATAATGTCACATACAGTAATACATTAAATAATGCTACATACAGTAATACATTAAATAATGTCACATACAGTAATACATTAAATAATGTCACATACAGTAATACATTAAATAATACTACATACATTAATACATTAAATAATGTCACATACAGTAATACATTAAATAATGTCACATACAGTAATACATTAAATAATACTACATACATTAATACATTAAATAATGTCACATACAGTAATACATTAAATAATGTCACATACAGTAATACATTAAATAATGACACATACAGTAATACATTAAATAATACTACATACAGTAATACATTAAATAATATCACAGACAGTAATACATTAAATAATGTCACATACAGTAATACATTAAATAATGTCACATACAGTAATACATTAAATAATGCTACATACAGTAATACATTAAATAATACTACATACAGTAATACATTAAATAATGTCACATACAGTAATACATTAAATAATGTCACATACAGTAATACATTAAATAATGTCACATACAGTAATACATTAAATAATGTCACATACAGTAATACATTAAATAATGTCACATACAGTAATACATTAAATAATGTCACATACAGTAATACATTAAATAATGCTACATACAGTAATACATTAAATAATGTCACATACAGTAATACATTAAATAATGCTACATACAGTAATACATTAAATAATGTCACATACAGTAATACATTAAATAATGTCACATACAGTAATACATTAAATAATGATACATACAGTAATACATTAAATAATGTCACATACAGTAATACATTAAATAATGACACATACAGTAATACATTAAATAATGTCACATACAGTAATACATTAAATAATGCTACATACAGTAATACATTAAATAATGTCACATACAGTAATACATTAAATAATACTACATACAGTAATACATTAAATAATGCTACATACAGTAATACATTAAATAATGTCACATACAGTAATACATTAAATAATGTCACATACAGTAATACATTAAATAATGATACATACAGTAATACATTAAATAATGTGACATACAGTAATACATTAAATAATGTCACATACAGTCATACATTAAATAATGTGACATACAGTAATACATTAAATAATGTCACATACAGTCATACATTAAATAATGACACATACAGTAAAACATTAAATAATGTCACATACAGTAATACATTAAATAATGATACATACAGTAATACATTAAATAATGTGACATACAGTAATACATTAAATAATGTCACATACAGTAATACATTAAATAATGTCACATACAGTAATACATTAAATAATGTCACATACAGTAATACATTAAATAATGTCACATACAGTAATACATTAAGTAATGTCACATACAGTAATACATTAAATAATACTACATACAGTAATACATTAAATAATGTCACATACAGTAATACATTAAGTAATGTCACATACAGTAATACATTAAATAATACTACATACAGTAATACATTAAATAATGTCACATACAGTAATACATTAAATAATACTACATACAGTAACACATTAAATAATGTCACATACAGTAATACATTAAATAATGTCACATACATTAATACATTAAATAATGTCACATACAGTAATACATTAAATAATGTCACATACAGTAATACATTAAATAATGCTACATACAGTAATACATTAAATAATGTCACATACAGTAATACATTAAATAATGTCACATACAGTAATACATTAAATAATGTCACATACAGTAATACATTTAATAATGTCACAGTAATACATTAAATAATGTCACTACAGTAATACATTAAATAATGTCACATACAGTAATACATTAAATAATGTCACATACAGTAATACATTAAATAATGCTACATACAGTAATACATTAAATAATGTCACATACAGTAATACATTAAATAATGTCACATACAGTAATACATTAAATAATGCTACATACAGTAATACATTAAATATTGTCACATACAGTAATACATTAAATAATGCTACATACAGTAATACATTAATAATGTCACATACAGTAATACATTAAATAATGTCACATACAGTAATACATTAAATAATGTCACATACAGTAATACATTAAATAATGTTACATACAGTAATACATTAAATAATGTCACATACTGTAATACATTAATGTCACATACAGTAATACATTAAATAATGTCACATACAGTAATACATTAAATAATGTCACATACAGTAATACATTAACTAATGCTACATACAGTAATACATTAAATAATGTCATACAGTAATACATTAAATAATGTCACATACAGTAATACATTAAATAATGTCACATACAGTAATACATTAAATAATAATAATGTCACATACAGTAATACATTAAATAATGTCACATACAGTAATACATTAAATAATATCACATACAGTAATACATTAAATAATGCTACATACAGTAATACATTAAATAATGTCACATACAGTAATACATTAAATAATACTACATACAGTAATACATTAAATAATGTCACATACAGTAATACATTAAATAATGACACATACAGTAATACATTAAATAATGTCACATACAGTAATACATTAAATAATGTCACATACAGTAATACATTAAATAATGTCACATACAGTAATACATTAAATAATGACACATACAGTAATACATTAAATAATGCTACATACAGTAATACATTAAATAATGTCACATACAGTAATACATTAAATAATGCTACATACAGTAATACATTAAATAATGTCACATACAGTAATACATTAAATAATGCTACATACAGTAATACATTAAATAATGTCACATACAGTAATACATTAAATAATGTCACATACAGTAATACATTAAATAATGTCACATACAGTAATACATTAAATAATGTCACATACAGTAATACATTAAATAATGATACATACAGTAATACATTAAATAATGTCACATACAGTAATACATTAAATAATGTCACATACAGTAATACATTAAATAATACTACATACAGTAATACATTAAATAATGCTACATACAGTAATACATTAAATAATGTCACATACAGTAATACATTAAATAATGTCACATACAGTAATACATTAAATAATACTACATACAGTAATACATTAAATAATGTCACATACAGTAATACATTAAATAATGACACATACAGTAATACATTAAATAATGTCACATACAGTAATACATTAAATAATGCTACATACAGTAATACATTAAATAATGCTACATACAGTAATACATTAAATAATGCTACATACAGTAATACATTAAATAATGTCACATACAGTAATACATTAATGTCACATACAGTAATACATTAAATAATGACACATACAGTAATACATTAAATAATGTCACATACAGTAATACATTAAATAATGATACATACAGTAATACATTAAATAATGTCACATACAGTAATACATTAAATAATGTCACATACAGTAATACATTAAATAATACGACATACAGTAATACATTAAATAATGTCACATACAGTAATACATTAAATAATGTCACATACAGTAATACATTAAATAATGTCACATACAGTAATACATTAAATAATGTCACATACAGTAATACATTAAATAATGTCACATACAGTAATACATTAAATAATACTACATACAGTAATACATTAAATAATACTACATACAGTAATACATTAAATAATGTCACATACAGTAATACATTAAATAATACTACATACAGTAATACATTAAATAATGTCACATACAGTAATACATTAAATAATGTCACATACAGTAATACATTAAATAATGTCACATACAGTAATACATTAAGTAATGTCACATACAGTAATACATTAAATAATGTCACATACAGTAATACATTAAATAATGTCACATACAGTAATACATTAAATAATGCTACATACAGTAATACATTAAATGTCACATACAGTGATACATTAAATAATGTCACATACAGTAATACATTAAATAATACTACATACAGTAATACATTAAATAATGTCACATACAGTAATACATTAAATAATGTCACATACAGTAATACATTAAATAATGCTACATACAGTAATACATTAAATAATGTCACATACAGTAATACATTAAATAATGTCACATACAGTAATACATTAAATAATGTCACATACAGTAATACATTAAATAATGCTACATACAGTAATACATTAAATAATGCTACATACAGTAATACATTAAATAATGTTACATACAGTAATACATTAAATAATGTCACATACAGTAATACATTAAATAATGTCACATACAGTAATACATTAAATAATGCTACATACAGTAATACATTAAATAATGTCACGTACAGTAATACATTAAATAATGTCACATACAGTAATACATTAAATAATACCACATACAGTAATACATTAAATAATGTCACATACAGTAATACATTAAATAATGTCACATACAGTAATACATTAAATAATGTCACATACAGTAATACATTAAATAATACTACATACATTAATACATTAAATAATGTCACATACAGTAATACATTAAATAATGTCACATACAGTAATACATTAAATAATGTCACATACAGTAATACATTAAATAATACTACATACAGTAATACATTAAATAATGTCACATACAGTAATACATTAAATAATGTCACATACAGTAATACATTAAATAATACTACATACAGTAATACATTAAATAATGTCACATACAGTAATACATTAAATAATGTCACATACAGTAATACATTAAATAATGTCACATACAGTAATACATTAAATAATGCTACATACAGTAATACATTAAATAATGCTACATATAGTAATACATTAAATAATGCTACATACAGTAATACATTAAATAATGCTACATACAGTAATACATTAAATATTGTCACATACAGTAATACATTAAATAATACTACATACAGTAATACATTAAATAATGTCACATACAGTAATACATTAAATAATGTCACATACAGTAATACATTAAATAATGCTACATACAGTAATACATTAATGTCACATGCAGTAATACATTAAATAATACTACATACAGTAATACATTAAATAATACTACATACAGTAATACATTAAATAATGTTACATACAGTAATACATTAAATAATGTCACATACAGTAATACATTAAATAATATCACATACAGTAATACATTAAATAATGTCACATACAGTAATACATTAAGTAATGTCACATACAGTCATACATTAAATAATGTCACATACAGTAATACATTAAATAATGCTACATACAGTAATACATTAAATGTCACATACAGTAATACATTAAATAATACTACATACAGTAATACATTAAATAATGTCACATACAATAATACATTAAATAATGTCACATACAGTAATACATTAAATAATGCTACATACAGTAATACATTAAATAATGTCACATACAGTAATACATTAAATAATGTCACATACAGTAATACATTAAATAATGCTACATACAGTAATACATTAAATAATGTCACGTACAGTAATACATTAAATAATGTCACATACAGTAATACATTAAATAATGCTACATACAGTAATACATTAAATAATGCTACATACAGTAATACATTAAATAATGTCACATACAGTAATACATTAAATAATACCACATACAGTAATACATTAAATAATACTACATACAGTAATACATTAAGTAATGTCACATACAGTAATACATTAAATAATGTCACATACAGTAATACATTAAATAATACCACATACAGTAATACATTAAATAATGACACATACAGTAATACATTAAGTAATGTCACATACAGTAATACATTAAATAATACTACATACAGTAATACATTAAATAATGTTACATACAGTAATACATTTAATAATGCTACATACAGTAATACATTAAATAATGCTACATACAGTAATACATTAAATAATGACACATACAGTAATACATTAAATAATGCTACATACAGTAATACATTAAATAATGCTACATACAGTAATACATTAAATAATGTCACATACAGTAATACATTAAATAATGCTACATACAGTAATACATTAAATAATGTCACATACAGTAATACATTAAATAATGTCACATACAGTAATACATTAAATAATACTACATACAGTAATACATTAAATAATACTACATACAGTAATACATTAAATAATGTCACATACAGTAATACATTAAATAATGCTACATACAGTAATACATTAAATAATGCTACATACAGTAATACATTAAATAATACTACATACAGTAATACATTAAATATTGTCACATACAGTAATACATTAAATAATACTACATACAGTAATACATTAAATAATACTACATACAGTAATACATTAAATAACGTCACATACAGTAATACATTAAATAATACTACATACAGTAATACATTAAATAATACCACATACAGTAATACATTAAATAATGCTACATACATTAATACATTAAATAATGACACAGTAATACATTAAATAATGTCACATACAGTAATACATTAAATAATGTCACATAGTCATACATTAAATAATGTCACATACAGTAATACATTAAATAATGTCACATACAGTAATACATTAAATAATACTACATACAGTAATACATTAAATAATACTACATACAGTAATACATTAAATAATGTCACATACAGTAATACATTAAATAATACTACATACAGTAATACATTAAATAATGTTACATACAGTAATACATTAAATAATGTCACATACAGTAATACATTTAATAATGTTACATACAGTAATACATTAAATAATGCTACATACAGTAATACATTAAATAATGCTACATACAGTAATACATTAAATAATGTCACATACAGTAATACATTAAATAATGTCACATACAGTAATACATTAAATAATGTCACATACAGTAATACATTAAATAATACTACATACAGTAATACATTAAATAATGTCACAAACAGTAATACATTAAATAATGTCACATACAGTAATACATTAAATAATGTCACATACAGTAATACATTAATGTCACATACAGTAATACATTAAATATGTCACATCAGTAAAAATTAAATAATGTCACATACAGTAATACATTAAATAATGCCACATACAGTAATACATTAAATAATACTAACATACAGTAATACATTAAATAATGTCACATACAGTAATACATTAAATAATGTCACATACAGTAATACATTAAATAATACTACATACAGTAATACATTTAAATAATGTCTACATACAGTAATACATTAAATAATCGTCACATACAGTAATACAGTATAAATAAATTAAAAAACTACATACAGTAATACATTAAATAATGACATCAATACCAGTAATACATTAAATAATGTCACATACAGTAATACATTAAATAATGTCACATACAGTAATACATTAAATAATGTCACATACAGTAATACATTAAATAATGTCACATACAGTAATACATTAAATAATGTCACATACAGTAATACATTAAATAATGTCACATACAGTAATACATTAAATAATGTCACATACAGTAATACATTAAATAATGCTACATACAGTAATACATTAATGTCACATACAGTAATACATTAAATAATGTCACATACAGTAATACATTAAATAATGTCACATACAGTAATACATTAAATAATACTACATACAGTAATACATTAAATAATGCTACATACAGTAATACATTAAATAATGTCACATACAGTAATACATTAAATAATACTACATACAGTAATACATTAAATAATGTCACATACAGTAATACATTAAATAATGCTACATACAGTAATACATTAAATAATGATACATACAGTAATACATTAAATAATGTCACATACAGTAATACATTAAATAATGCTACATACAGTAATACATTAAATAATGTCACATACAGTAATACATTAAATAATGTCTACATACAGTAATACATTAAATAATGTCACATACAGTAATACATTAAATAATGTCACATACAGTAATACATTAAATAATGTCTACATACAGTAATACATTAAATAATGTCTACATACAGTAATACATTAAATAATGTCACATACAGTAATACATTAAATAATGTCACATACAGTAATACATTAAATAATGTCACATACAGTAATACATTAAATAATGTTACATACAGTAATACATTAAATAATGTCACATACAGTAATACATTAAATAATGTCACATACAGTAATACATTAAATAATGTCACATACAGTAATACATTAAATAATACTACATACAGTAATACATTAAATAATGTCACATACAGTAATACATTAAATAATGTCACATACAGTAATACATTAAATAATGCTACATACAGTAATACATTAAATAATGTCACATACAGTAATACATTAAATAATACTACATACAGTAATACATTAAATAATGCTACATACAGTAATACATTAAATAATGTCACATACAGTAATACATTAAATAATGTCACATACAGTAATACATTAAATAATGTCACATACAGTAATACATTAAATAATGCTACATACAGTAATACATTAAATAATTCTACATACAGTAATACATTAAATAATGTCACATACAGTAATACATTAAATAATGTCACATACAGTAATACATTAAATAATGTCACATACAGTAATACATTAAATAATGTCACATACAGTAATACATTAAATAATGTCACATACAGTAATACATTAAATAATGCTACATACAGTAATACATTAAATAATGTCACATACAGTAATACATTAAATAATGTCACATACAGTAATACATTAAATAATGTCACATACAGTAATACATTAAATAATGTCTACATACAGTAATACATTAAATAATGTCACATACAGTAATACATTAAATAATGTCACATACAGTAATACATTAAATAATGTCACATACAGTAATACATTAAATAATGTCACATACAGTAATACATTAAATAATGTCACATACAGTAATACATTAAATAATGTCACATACAGTAATACATTAAATAATGCTACATACAGTAATACATTAAATAATGTCACATACAGTAATACATTAAATAATGTCACATACAGTAATACATTAAATAATGCTACATACAGTAATACATTAAATAATGCTACATACAGTAATACATTAAATAATGCTACATACAGTAATACATTAAATAATGCTACATACAGTAATACATTAAATAATGTCACATACAGTAATACATTAAATAATGTCACATACAGTAATACATTAAATAATTCTACATACAGTAATACATTAAATAATGTCACATACAGTAATACATTAAATAATGTCACATACAGTAATACATTAAATAATGATACATACAGTAATACATTAAATAATGCTACATACAGTAATACATTAAATAATGTCACATACAGTAATACATTAAATAATGATACATACAGTAATACATTAAATAATACTATACACAGTAATACATTAAGTAATGTCACATACAGTAATACATTAAATAATACTACATACAGTAATACATTAAATAATGCTACATACAGTAATACATTAAATAATGCTACATACAGTAATACATTAAATAATGTCACATACAGTAATACATTAAATAATGTCACATACAGTAATACATTAAATAATGTCACATACAGTAATACATTAAATAATGTCACATACAGTAATACATTAAATAATGTCACATACAGTAATACATTAAATAATGTCACATACAGTAATACATTAAATAATGTCACATACAGTAATACATTAAATAATGTCACATACAGTAATACATTAAATAATGTCACATACAGTAATACATTAAATAATGTCACATACAGTAATACATTAAATAATTCTACATACAGTAATACATTAAATAATGTCACATACAGTAATACATTAAATAATGCTACATACAGTAATACATTAAATAATGTCACATACAGTAATACATTAAATAATGCTACATACAGTAATACATTAAATAATGATACATACAGTAATACATTAAATAATGCTACATACAGTAATACATTAAATAATGTCACATACAGTAATACATTAAATAATACTACATACAGTAATACATTAAATAATGATACATACAGTAATACATTAAATAATGTCACATACAGTAATACATTAAATAATGTCACATACAGTAATACATTAAATAATGTCACATACAGTAATACATTAAATAATGTCACATACAGTAATACATTAAATAATGATACATACAGTAATACATTAAATAATGCTACATACAGTAATACATTAATGTCACATACAGTAATACATTAAATAATACTACATACAGTAATACATTAAATAATGTCACATACAGTAATACATTAAATAATTCTACATACAGTAATACATTAAATAATGCTACATACAGTAATACATTAAATAATGCTACATACAGTAATACATTAAATAATGCTACATACAGTAATACATTAAATAATGTCACATACAGTAATACATTAAATAATGCTACATACAGTAATACATTAAATAATGTCACATACAGTAATACATTAAATAATGTCACATACAGTAATACATTAAATAATGTCACATACAGTAATACATTAAATAATGCTACATACAGTAATACATTAAATAATACTACATACAGTAATACATTAAATAATGTCACATACAGTAATACATTAAATAATGTCACATACAGTAATACATTAAATAATACTACATACAGTAATACATTAAATAATGTCACATACAGTAATACATTAAATAATGTCACATACAGTAATACATTAAATAATGTCACATACAGTAATACATTAAATAATGTCACATACAGTAATACATTAAATAATAGCTACATACAGTAATACATTAAATAATGTCACATACAGTAATACATTAAATAATGTCACATACAGTAATACATTAAATAATGTCACATACAGTAATACATTAAATAATGTCACATACAGTAATACATTAAATATTGTCACATACAGTAATACATTAAATAATGCTCACATACAGTAATACATTAAATAATGTCACATACAGTAATACATTAAATAATGCTACATACAGTAATACATTAAATAATGACTACATACATACAGTTAATACATTAAATAATGTCACATACAGTAATACATTAAATAATGTCACATACAGTAATACATTAAATAATGATACATACAGTAATACATTAAATAATGCTACATACAGTAATACATTAAATAATGTCACATACAGTAATACATTAAATAATGTCACATACAGTAATACATTAATGTCACATACAGTAATACATTAAATAATACTACATACAGTAATACATTAAATAATGTCACATACAGTAATACATTAAATAATGTCACATACAGTAATACATTAAATAATGTCACATACAGTAATACATTAAATAATGCTACATACAGTAATACATTAAATAATGTCACATACAGTAATACATTAAATAATGTCACATACAGTAATACATTAAATAATGTCACATACAGTAATACATTAAATAATGTCACATACAGTAATACATTAAATAATGTCACATACAGTAATACATTAAATAATGCTACATACAGTAATACATTAAATAATGTCACATACAGTAATACATTAAATAATGTCACATACAGTAATACATTAAATAATGTCACATACAGTAATACATTAAATAATGCTACATACAGTAATACATTAAATAATGCTACATACAGTAATACATTAAATAATGTCACATACAGTAATACATTAAATAATGATACATACAGTAATACATTAAATAATGCTACATACAGTAATACATTAAATAATGCTACATACAGTAATACATTAAATAATGTCACATACAGTAATACATTAAATAATGCTACATACAGTAATACATTAAATAATGTCACATACAGTAATACATTAAATAATGCTACATACAGTAATACATTAAATAATGTCACATACAGTAATACATTAAATAATGTCACATACAGTAATACATTAAATAATGTCACATACAGTAATACATTAAATAATGTCACATACAGTAATACATTAAATAATGTCACATACAGTAATACATTAAATAATGTCACATACAGTAATACATTAAATAATGTCACATACAGTAATACATTAAATAATGTCACATACAGTAATACATTAAATAATGCTACATACAGTAATACATTAAATAATGTCACATACAGTAATACATTAAATAATGTCACATACAGTAATACATTAAATAATGTCACATACAGTAATACATTAAATAATGTCACATACAGTAATACATTAAATAATGTCACATACAGTAATACATTAAATAATGTCACATACAGTAATACATTAAATAATGTCACATACAGTAATACATTAAATAATGTCACATACAGTAATACATTAAATAATGCCACATACAGTAATACATTAAATAATACTACATACAGTAATACATTAAATAATACTACATACAGTAATACATTAAATAATGCTACATACAGTAATACATTAAATAATGCTACATACAGTAATACATTAAATAATGTCACATACAGTAATACATTAAATAATGTCACATACAGTAATACATTAAATAATGTCACATACAGTAATACATTAAATAATGTCACATACAGTAATACATTAAATAATACTACATACAGTAATACATTAAATAATACTACATACAGTAATACATTAAATAATGTCACATACAGTAATACATTAAATAATGTCACATACAGTAATACATTAAATAATACTACATACAGTAATACATTAAATAATGCTACATACAGTAATACATTAATAATGTCTACATACAGTAATACATTAAATAATGTCACATACAGTAATACATTAAATAATGCTACATACAGTAATACATTAAATAATGTCACATACAGTAATACATTAAATAATGTCACATACAGTAATACATTAAATAATACTACATACAGTAATACATTAAATAATGCTACATACAGTAATACATTAAATAATGTCACATACAGTAATACATTAAATAATGTCACATACAGTAATACATTAAATAATGACACAGTAATACATTAAATAATGTCACATACAGTAATACATTAAATAATGCTACATACAGTAATACATTAAATAATTCTACATACAGTAATACATTAAATAATGTCACATACAGTAATACATTAAATAATGTCACATACAGTAATACATTAAATAATGTCACATACAGTAATACATTAAATAATGCTACATACAGTAATACATTAAATAATGTCACATACAGTAATACATTAAATAATGCTACATACAGTAATACATTAAATAATGTCACATACAGTAATACATTAAATAATGTCACATACAGTAATACATTAAATAATGCTACATACAGTAATACATTAAATAATGTCACATACAGTAATACATTAAATAATGATACATACAGTAATACATTAAATAATGTCACATACAGTAATACATTAAATAATGTCACATACAGTAATACATTAAATAATGTCACATACAGTAATACATTAAATAATGTCACATACAGTAATACATTAAATAATGTCACATACAGTAATACATTAAATAATGTCACATACAGTAATACATTAAATAATGTCACATACAGTAATACATTAAATAATGTCACATACAGTAATACATTAAATAATGCTACATACAGTAATACATTAAATAATGTCACATACAGTAATACATTAAATAATGTCACATACAGTAATACATTAAATAATGCTACATACAGTAATACATTAAATAATGTCACATACAGTAATACATTAAATAATGCAACATACAGTAATACATTAAATAATGCTACATACAGTAATACATTAAATAATGTCACATACAGTAATACATTAAATAATGTCACATACAGTAATACATTAAATAATGTCACATACAGTAATACATTAAATAATGTCACATACAGTAATACATTAAATAATCTACATACAGTAATACATTAAATAATACTACATACAGTAATACATTAAATAATGTCACATACAGTAATACATTAAATAATGTCCACATACAGTAATACATTAAATAAATGCTACCTACAGTAATACATTAAATAATACTACATACAGTAATACATTAAATAATGTCACATACAGTAATACATTAAATAATGTCACATACAGTAATACATTAAATAATGTACATACAGTAATACATTAAATAATGTCACATACAGTAATACATTAAAATAATATCACATACAGTAATTACAATAAATAATACTGCTACATACAGTAATACATTAAATAATACTACATACAGTAATACATTAAATAATGTCAACATACAGTAATACATTAAATAATGCTACAGTACAATAATACATTAAATAATGGGACCACATACAGTAATACATTAAATAATGTCACATACAGTAATACATTAAATAATGCTACATACAGTAATACATTAAAATAATGCTACATACAGTAATACATTAAATAATGTCACATACAGTAATACATTAAATAATGTCCACATACAGTATACATTAAATAATGCTACATACAGTAATACATTAAATAATGTCACATACAGTAATACATTAAATAATGCTACATACAGTAATACATTAAATAATGCTACATACAGTAATACATTAAATAATGTCACATACAGTAATACATTAAATAATGTCACATACAGTAATACATTAAATAATGTCACATACAGTAATACATTAAATAATGCTACATACAGTAATACATTAAATAATGTCACATACAGTAATACATTAAATAATGTCACATACAGTAATACATTAAATAATGCTACATACAGTAATACATTAAATAATGACACATACAGTAATACATTAAATAATGTCACATACAGTAATACATTAAATAATACTACATACAGTAATACATTAAATAATGTCACATACAGTAATACATTAAATAATGCTACATACAGTAATACATTAAATAATGCTACATACAGTAATACATTAAATAATGTCACATACAGTAATACATTAAATAATGTCACATACAGTAATACATTAAATAATGATACATACAGTAATACATTAAATAATGCTACATACAGTAATACATTAAATAATGTCACATACAGTAATACATTAAATAATGTCACATACAGTAATACATTAAATAATGTCACATACAGTAATACATTAAATAATACTACATACAGTAATACATTAAATAATGTCACATACAGTAATACATTAATAATGTCACATACAGTAATACATTAAATAATGTCACATACAGTAATACATTAAATAATGTCTCATACAGTAATACATTAAATAATGTCACATACAGTAATACATTAAATAATACTACATACAGTAATACATTAAATATTGTCACATACAGTAATACATTAAATAATACTACATACAGTAATACATTAAATAATGCTACATACAGTAATACATTAAATAATGTCACATACAGTAATACATTAAATAATACCACATACAGTAATACATTAAATAATGCTACATACAGTAATACATTAAATAATGTCACATACAGTAATACATTAAATAATGCTACATACAGTAATACATTAAATAATGTCACATACAGTAATACATTAAATAATGTCACATACAGTAATACATTAAATAATACTACATACAGTAATACATTAAATAATGCTACATACAGTAATACATTAAATAATGTCACATACAGTAATACATTAAATAATGTCACATACAGTAATACATTAAATAATGCTACATACAGTAATACATTAAATAATGTCACATACAGTAATACATTAAATAATGCTACATACAGTAATACATTAAATAATGTCACATACAGTAATACATTAAATAATGCTACATACAGTAATACATTAAATAATGCTACATACAGTAATACATTAAATAATGTCACATACAGTAATACATTAAATAATGTCACATACAGTAATACATTAAATAAAACTACATACAGTAATACATTAAATAATGTCACATACAGTAATACATTAATAATACTACATACAGTAATACATTAAATAATACTACATACAGTAATACATTAAATAATGTCACATACAGTAATACATTAAATAATGTCACATACAGTAATACATTAAATAATGTCACATACAGTAATACATTAAATAATGCTACATACAGTAATACATTAAATAATGTCACATACAGTAATACATTAAATAATGCTACATACAGTAATACATTAAATAATGATACATACAGTAATACATTAAATAATGTCACATACAGTAATACATTAAATAATGCTACATACAGTAATACATTAAATAATGTCACATACAGTAATACATTAAATAATGCTACATACAGTAATACATTAAATAATGTCACATATAAATAATGTCACATACAGTAATACATTAAATAATACACATACAGTAATACATTAAATAATGTCACATACAGTAATACATTAACTAATGCACATACAGTAATACATTAATAATAATGTCACATACAGTAATACATTAAATAATGACTACATACAGTAATACATTAAATAATGCTACATACAGTAATACATTAAATAATTCACTTACAGTAATACATTAAATAATGTCACATACAGTAATACATTAAATAATGTCACATACAGTAATACATTAAATAATACTACATACAGTAAAACATTAAATAATTTCACATACAGTAATACATTAAATAATGTCACATACAGTAATACATTAAATAATGCTACATACAGTAATACATTAAATAATGTCACATACAGTAATACATTAAATAATACTACATACAGTAATACATTAAATAATGTCACATACAGTAATACATTAAATAATGTCACATACAGTAATACATTAAATAATGCTACATACAGTAATACATTAAATAATGCTACATACAGTAATACATTAAATAATGCTACATACAGTAATACATTAAATAATGCCACATACAGTAATACATTAAATAATGCTACATACAGTAATACATTAAATAATGCTACATACAGTAATACTTTAAATAATGTCACATACAGTAATACATTAAATAAAACTACATACAGTAATACATTAAATAATTCCACAGTACAGTAATACATTAAATAATACTACATACAGTAATACATTAAATAATGTCACATACAGTAATACATTAAATAATGCTACATACAGTAATACATTAAATAATGTCACATACAGTAATACATTAAATAATGACACAGTAATACATTAAATAATGTCACATACAGTAATACATTAAATAATGTCACATACAGTAATACATTAAATAATGTCACATACAGTAATACATTAAATAATGTCACATACAGTAATACATTAAATAATGTCACATTACAGTAATACATTAAATAATGTCACATACAGTAATACATTAAATAATGTCTACATACAGTAATACATTAAATAATGTCACATACAGTAATACATTAAATAATGTCACATACAGTAATACATTAAATAATGTCACATACAGTAATACATTAAATAATTCTACATACAGTAATACATTAAATAATGTCACATACAGTAATACATTAAATAATGTCACATACAGTAATACATTAAATAATGCTACATACAGTAATACATTAAATAATGCTACATACAGTAATACATTAAATAATGTCACATACAGTAATACATTAAATAATGACACAGTAATACATTAAATAATGTCACATACAGTAATACATTAAATAATGTCACATACAGTAATACATTAAATAATGCTACATACAGTAATACATTAAATAATGCTACATACAGTAATACATTAAATAATGACACATACAGTAATACATTAAATAATGCTACATACAGTAATACATTAAATAATGTCACATACAGTAATACATTAAATAATGTCACATACAGTAATACATTAAATAATGTCACATACAGTAATACATTAAATAATGTCACATACCAGTAATACATTAAAATGAATGTCTACATACAGTAATACATTAAATAATGTCACATACAGTAATACATTAAATAATGACACATACAGTAATACATTAAATAATGCTACATACAGTAATACATTAAATAATGCTACACTACAGTAATGACATTAAATAATGCCACATACAGTAATACATTAAATAATGACTACATACAGTAATACATTAAATAATCTACATACAGTAATACATTAAATAATGTCACATACTTAATACATTAAATAATGCACATACAGTAATACATTAAATAATTACTACATACAGTAATACATTAAATAATGTCACATACAGTAATACATTAAGTAATGATCACATACAGTAATACATTAAATAATGTCACATACAGTAATACATTAAATATGTCACATACAGTAATACATTAAATAATGTCACATACAGTAATACATTAAATAATTCTACATACAGTAATACATTAAATAATGTCACATACAGTAATACATTAAATAATGTCACATACAGTAATACATTAAATAATGTCACATACAGTAATACATTAAATAATGTCACATACAGTAATACATTAAATAATGTCACATACAGTAATACATTAAATAATGTCACATACAGTAATACATTAAATAATGTCTACATACAGTAATACATTAAATAATGTCTACATACAGTAATACATTAAATAATGCTACATACAGTAATACATTAAATAATGTCACATACAGTAATACATTAAATAATGTCTACATACAGTAATACATTAAATAATGTCACATACAGTAATACATTAAATAATGCTACATACAGTAATACATTAAATAATGTCACATACAGTAATACATTAAATAATGTCACATACAGTAATACATTAAATAATGTCACATACAGTAATACATTAAATAATGCTACATACAGTAATACATTAAATAATTCTACATACAGTAATACATTAAATAATGTCTACATACAGTAATACATTAAATAATGCTACATACAGTAATACATTAAATAATGTCACATACAGTAATACATTAAATAATGTCACATACAGTAATACATTAAATAATGCTACATACAGTAATACATTAAATAATGTCACATACAGTAATACATTAAATAATGCTACATACAGTAATACATTAAATAATGTCACATACAGTAATACATTAAATAATGTAACATACAGTAATAAATTAAATAATGATACATACAGTAATAAATTAATGCTACATACAGTAATACATTAAATAATGCTACATACAGTAATACATTAAATAATGTCACATACAGTAATACATTAAATAATGTCACATACAGTAATACATTAAATAATGTCACATACAGTAATACATTAAATAATGCTACATACAGTAATACATTAAATAATGCTACATACAGTAATACATTAAATAATGTCACATACAGTAATACATTAAATAATGTCACATACAGTAATACATTAAATAATGCTACATACAGTAATACATTAAATAATGTCACATACAGTAATACATTAAATAATGTCACATACAGTAATACATTAAATATGTCACATACAGTAATACATTAAATAATGTCTACATACAGTAATACATTAAATAATGTCTCATACAGTAATACATTAAATAATGTCACATACAGTAATACATTAAATAATGTCACATACAGTAATACATTAAATAATGTCACATACAGTAATACATTAAATAATGTCACATACAGTAATACATTAAATAATGTCACATACAGTAATACATTAAATAATGTCTACATACAGTAATACATTAAATAATGTCACATACAGTAATACATTAAATAATGTCACATACAGTAATACATTAAATAATGTCACATACAGTAATACATTAAATAATGTCACATACAGTAATACATTAAATAATGTCACATACAGTAATACATTAAATAATGTCACATACAGTAATACATTAAATAATGTCACATACAGTAATACATTAAATAATGCTACATACAGTAATACATTAAATAATGTCACATACAGTAATACATTAAATAATGTCACATACAGTAATACATTAAATAATGTCACATACAGTAATACATTAAATAATGTCACATACAGTAATACATTAAATAATGTCACATACAGTAATACATTAAATAATGTCACATACAGTAATACATTAAATAATAGCTACATACAGTAATACATTAAATAATGTCACATACAGTAATACATTAAATAATGTCACATACAGTAATACATTAAATAATGCTACATACAGTAATACATTAAATAATGCTACATACAGTAATACATTAAATAATGTCACATACAGTAATACATTAATAATGATACATACAGTAATACATTAAATAATGTCACATACAGTAATACATTAAATAATGCTACATACAGTAATACATTAAATAATGATACATACAGTAATACATTAAATAATGTCACATACAGTAATACATTAAATAATGTCACATACAGTAATACATTAAATAATGCTACATACAGTAATACATTAAATAATGCTACATACAGTAATACATTAAATAATGCTACATACAGTAATACATTAAATAATGTCACATACAGTAATACATTAAATAATGCTACATACAGTAATACATTAAATAATGTCACATACAGTAATACATTAAATAATGTCACATACAGTAATACATTAAATAATGCTACATACAGTAATACATTAAATAATGTCACATACAGTAATACATTAAATAATGTCACATACAGTAATACATTAAATAATGACACATACAGTAATACATTAAATAATGTCACATACAGTAATACATTAAATAATGTCACATACAGTAATACATTAAATAATGTCACATACAGTAATACATTAAATAATGTCACATACAGTAATACATTAAATAATGTCACATACAGTAATACATTAAATAATTCTACATACAGTAATACATTAAATAATGTCACATACAGTAATACATTAAATAATGCTACATACAGTAATACATTAAATAATGCTACATACAGTAATACATTAAATAATGCTACATACAGTAATACATTAAATAATACTACATACAGTAATACATTAAATAATGCTACATACAGTAATACATTAAATAATGTCACATACAGTAATACATTAAATAATGTACATACAGTAATACATTAAATAATGTCACATACAGTAATACATTAAATAATGCTACATACAGTAATACATTAAATAATGTCACATACAGTAATACATTAAATAATGATACATACAGTAATACATTAAATAATGCTACATACAGTTATATTAAATAATGTCACATACAGTAATACATTAAATAATGTTACATACAGTAATACATTAAATAATGTCACATACAGTAATACATTAAATAATGTCACATACAGTAATACATTAAATAATGTCACATACAGTAATACATTAAATAATGACACAGTAATACATTAAATAATGTCACATACAGTAATACATTAAATAATGTCACATACAGTAATACATTAAATAATGTCACATACAGTAATACATTAAATAATGTCACATACAGTAATACATTAAATAATGTCACATACAGTAATACATTAAATAATGTCACATACAGTAATACATTAAATAATGTCACATACAGTAATACATTAAATAATGTCACATACAGTAATACATTAAATAATGTCACATACAGTAATACATTAAATAATGTCTACATACAGTAATACATTAAATAATGTCACATACAGTAATACATTAAATAATGCTACATACAGTAATACATTAAATAATGTCACATACAGTAATACATTAAATAATGTCACATACAGTAATACATTAAATAATGTCACATACAGTAATACATTAAATAATGTCACATACAGTAATACATTAAATAATGCTACATACAGTAATACATTAAATAATGTCACATACAGTAATACATTAAATAATGTCACATACAGTAATACATTAAATAATGTCACATACAGTAATACATTAAATAATGTCACATACAGTAATACATTAAATAATGCTACATACAGTAATACATTAAATAATGTCACATACAGTAATACATTAAATAATGTCACATACAGTAATACATTAAATAATGTCACATACAGTAATACATTAAATAATGTCACATACAGTAATACATTAAATAATGTCACATACAGTAATACATTAAATAATGTCACATACAGTAATACATTAAATAATGTCACATACAGTAATACATTAAATAATGTCTACATACAGTAATACATTAAATAATGTCACATACAGTAATACATTAAATAATGTCACATACAGTAATACATTAAATAATGCTACATACAGTAATACATTAAATAATGTCACATACAGTAATACATTAAATAATGTCACATACAGTAATACATTAAATAATGCTACATACAGTAATACATTAAATAATGTCACATACAGTAATACATTAAATAATGTCACATACAGTAATACATTAAATAATGCTACATACAGTAATACATTAATAATGTCACATACAGTAATACATTAAATAATGTCACATACAGTAATACATTAAATAATGTCACATACAGTAATACATTAAATAATGTCTACATACAGTAATACATTAAATAATGCTACATACAGTAATACATTAAATAATGTCACATACAGTAATACATTAAATAATGTCACATACAGTAATACATTAAATAATGTCACATACAGTAATACATTAAATAATGTCACATACAGTAATACATTAAATAATGTCACATACAGTAATACATTAAATAATGTCACATACAGTAATACATTAAATAATGTCACATACAGTAATACATTAAATAATGTCTACATACAGTAATACATTAAATAATGTCACATACAGTAATACATTAAATAATGTCTACATACAGTAATACATTAAATAATGTCACATACAGTAATACATTAAATAATGCTACATACAGTAATACATTAAATAATGCTACATACAGTAATACATTAAATAATGTCACATACAGTAATACATTAAATAATGTCTACATACAGTAATACATTAAATAATGTCACATACAGTAATACATTAAATAATGTTACATACAGTAATACATTAAATAATGTCACATACAGTAATACATTAAATAATGTCACATACAGTAATACATTAAATAATGTCACATACAGTAATACATTAAATAATGCTACATACAGTAATACATTAAATAATGTCTACATACAGTAATACATTAAATAATGTCACATACAGTAATACATTAAATAATGCTACATACAGTAATACATTAAATAATGTCACATACAGTAATACATTAAATAATGTCACATACAGTAATACATTAAATAATGTCACATACAGTAATACATTAAATAATGTCTACATACAGTAATACATTAAATAATGTCACATACAGTAATACATTAAATAATGTCACATACAGTAATACATTAAATAATGTCACATACAGTAATACATTAAATAATGTCACATACAGTAATACATTAAATAATGTCTACATACAGTAATACATTAAATAATGTCACATACAGTAATACATTATATACATAAATAATGTCTACATACAGTAATACATTAAATAATGTCACATACAGTAATACATTAAATAATGCTACATACAGTAATACATTAAATAATGTCACATACAGTAATACATTAAATAATGCTACATACAGTAATACATTAAATAATGCTACATACAGTAATACATTAAATAATGTCACATACAGTAATACATTAAATAATGTCACATACAGTAATACATTAAATAATGTCACATACAGTAATACATTAAATAATGTCACATACAGTAATACATTAAATAATGTCACATACAGTAATACATTAAATAATGTCACATACAGTAATACATTAAATAATGTCACATACAGTAATACATTAAATAATGTCACATACAGTAATACATTAAATAATGTCACATACAGTAATACATTAAATAATGTCACATACAGTAATACATTAAATAATGTCACATACAGTAATACATTAAATAATACTACATACAGTAATACATTAAATAATGTCACATACAGTAATACATTAAATAATGTCACATACAGTAATACATTAAATAATGTCACATACAGTAATACATTAAATAATGTCACATACAGTAATACATTAAATAATGTCACATACAGTAATACATTAAATAATGCTACATACAGTAATACATTAAATAATGCTACATACAGTAATACATTAAATAATGTCACATACAGTAATACATTAAATAATGCTACATACAGTAATACATTAAATAATGTCACATACAGTAATACATTAAATAATGCTACATACAGTAATACATTAAATAATGTCACATACAGTAATACATTAAATAATGTCACATACAGTAATACATTAAATAATGCTACATACAGTAATACATTAAATAATGTCACATACAGTAATACATTAAATAATGTCACATACAGTAATACATTAAATAATGTCACATACAGTAATACATTAAATAATGATACATACAGTAATACATTAAATAATGTCACATACAGTAATACATTAAATAATGTCACATACAGTAATACATTAAATAATGTCACATACAGTAATACATTAAATAATGCTACATACAGTAATACATTAAATAATGTCACATACAGTAATACATTAAATAATACTACATACAGTAATACATTAAATAATGTCACATACAGTAATACATTAAATAATGCTACATACAGTAATACATTAAATAATGTCACATACAGTAATACATTAAATAATGTCACATACAGTAATACATTAAATAATGTCACATACAGTAATACATTAAATAATGTCACATACAGTAATACATTAAATAATTCTACATACAGTAATACATTAAATAATGTCACATACAGTAATACATTAAATAATGTCACATACAGTAATACATTAAATAATGTCACATACAGTAATACATTAAATAATGCTACATACAGTAATACATTAAATAATGTCACATACAGTAATACATTAAATAATACTACATACAGTAATACATTAAATAATGTCACATACAGTAATACATTAAATAATGCTACATACAGTAATACATTAAATAATGTCACATACAGTAATACATTAAATAATGTCACATACAGTAATACATTAAATAATGCTACATACAGTAATACATTAAATAATGTCACATACAGTAATACATTAAATAATGTCACATACAGTAATACATTAAATAATGTCACATACAGTAATACATTAAATAATGTCACATACAGTAATACATTAAATAATGTCACATACAGTAATACATTAAATAATGTCACATACAGTAATACATTAAATAATACTACATACAGTAATACATTAAATAATACTACATACAGTAATACATTAAATAATGTCACATACAGTAATACATTAAATAATGTTACATACAGTAATACATTAAATAATGTCACATACAGTAATACATTAAATAATGTCACATACAGTAATACATTAAATAATGCCACATACAGTAATACATTAAATAATGCTACATACAGTAATACATTAAATAATGTCACATACAGTAATAAATTAAATAATGTCACATACAGTAATACATTAAATAATGCTACATACAGTAATACATTAAATAATGCTACATACAGTAATACATTAAATAATGCTACATACAGTAATACATTAAATAATGTCACATACAGTAATACATTAAATAATACTACATACAGTAATACATTAAATAATGTCACATACAGTAATACATTAAATAATGTCACATACAGTAATACATTAAATAATGTCACATACAGTAATACATTAAATAATGTCACATACAGTAATACATTAAATAATGCTACATACAGTAATACATTAAATAATGTCACATACAGTAATACATTAAATAATGTCACATACAGTAATACATTAAATAATGCTACATACAGTAATACATTAAATAATGTCACATACAGTAATACATTAAATAATGCTACATACAGTAATACATTAAATAATGTCACATACAGTAATACATTAAATAATGTCACATACAGTAATACATTAAATAATGTCACATACAGTAATACATTAAATAATGTCACATACAGTAATACATTAAATAATGTCACATACAGTAATACATTAAATAATGTCACATACAGTAATACATTAAATAATGTCACATACAGTAATACATTAAATAATGCTACATACAGTAATACATTAAATAATGTCACATACAGTAATACATTAAATAATGTTACATACAGTAATACATTAAATAATGTCACATACAGTAATACATTAAATAATGTCACATACAGTAATACATTAAATAATGTCACATACAGTAATACATTAAATAATGATACATACAGTAATACATTAAATAATGTCACATACAGTAATACATTAAATAATGTCACATACAGTAATACATTAAATAATGCTACATACAGTAATACATTAAATAATGTCACATACAGTAATACATTAAATAATGTCACATACAGTAATACATTAAATAATGTCACATACAGTAATACATTAAATAATGCTACATACAGTAATACATTAAATAATGTCACATACAGTAATACATTAATGTCACATACAGTAATACATTAAATAATACTACATACAGTAATACATTAAATAATGTCACATACAGTAATACATTAAATAATGTCACATACAGTAATACATTAAATAATGTCACATACAGTAATACATTAAATAATGTCACATACAGTAATACATTAAATAATGTCACATACAGTAATACATTAAATAATGTCACATACAGTAATACATTAAATAATACCACATACAGTAATACATTAAATAATGCTACATACAGTAATACATTAAATAATGTCACATACAGTAATACATTAAATAATGTCACATACAGTAATACATTAAATAATACCACATACAGTAATACATTAAATAATGCTACATACAGTAATACATTAAATAATGACACAGTAATACATTAAATAATGTCACATACAGTAATACATTAAATAATGTCACATACAGTAATACATTAAATAATGCTACATACAGTAATACATTAAATAATTCTACATACAGTAATACATTAAATAATGTCACATACAGTAATACATTAAATAATACTACATACAGTAATACATTAAATAATGCTACATACAGTAATACATTAAATAATGTCACATACAGTAATACATTAAATAATGTCACATACAGTAATACATTAAATAATGTCACATACAGTAATACATTAAATAATGCTACATACAGTAATACATTAAATAATGTCACATACAGTAATACATTAAATAATGTCACATACAGTAATACATTAAATAATGCTACATACAGTAATACATTAAATAATGTCACATACAGTAATACATTAAATAATGTCACATACAGTAATACATTAAATAATGTCACATACAGTAATACATTAAATAATGTCACATACAGTAATACATTAAATAATGTCACATACAGTAATACATTAAATAATGTCACATACAGTAATACATTAAATAATGTCACATACAGTAATACATTAAATAATGTCACATACAGTAATACATTAAATAATGTCACATACAGTAATACATTAAATAATGCTACATACAGTAATACATTAAATAATGTCACATACAGTAATACATTAAATAATGTCACATACAGTAATACATTAAATAATGCTACATACAGTAATACATTAAATAATGTCACATACAGTAATACATTAAATAATGTCACATACAGTAATACATTAAATAATGTCACATACAGTAATACATTAAATAATGCTACATACAGTAATACATTAAATAATGTCACATACAGTAATACATTAAATAATGTCACATACAGTAATACATTAAATAATGCTACATACAGTAATACATTAAATAATGTCACATACAGTAATACATTAAATAATGTCACATACAGTAATACATTAAATAATGTCACATACAGTAATACATTAAATAATGTCACATACAGTAATACATTAAATAATGTCACATACAGTAATACATTAAATAATGTCACATACAGTAATACATTAAATAATACTGCATACAGTAATACATTAAATAATGTCACATACAGTAATACATTAAATAATACTACATACAGAAATACATTAAATAATGTCACATACAGTAATACATTAAATAATGTCACATACAGTCATACATTAAATAATGTCACATACAGTAATACATTAAATAATGTCACATACAGTCATACATTAAATAATGTCACATACAGTAATACATTAAATAATGTCACATACAGTAATACATTAAATAATGTCACATACAGTAATACATTAAATAATGTCACATACAGTAATACATTAAATAATGCTACATACAGTAATACATTAAATAATGCTACATACAG
This sequence comes from Bombina bombina, assembly GCF_027579735.1. NCBI lineage: Eukaryota > Metazoa > Chordata > Amphibia > Anura > Bombinatoridae > Bombina > Bombina bombina. The sequence continues at coordinate 1,154,384,784 of NC_069504.1, forward strand.
TAATACATTAAATAATGTCACATACAGTAATACATTAAATAATGCTACATACAGTAATACATTAAATAATACTACATACAGTAATACATTAAATATTACTACATATAGTAATACATTAAATAATACTACATACAGTAATACATTAAATAATGTCACATACCGTAATACATTAAATAATACTACATACAGTAATACATTAAATAATGCTACATACAGTAATACATTAAATAATGTCACATACAGTAATACATTAAATAATACTACATACAGTAATACATTAAATAATGCTACATACAGTAATACATTAAATAATGTCACATACAGTAATACATTAAATAATGTCACATACAGTAATACATTAAATAATGTCACATACAGTAATACATTAAATAATGTCACATACAGTAATACATTAAATAATGTCACATACAGTAATACATTAAATAATGTTACATACAGTAATACATTAAATAATGCTACATACAGTAATACATTAAATAATGTCACATACAGTAATACATTAAATAATGCTACATACAGTAATACATTAAATAATGTCACATACAGTAATACATTAAATAATACCACATACAGTAATACATTAAATAATGTCACATACAGTAATACATTAAATAATGTCACATACAGTCATACATTAAATAATGTCACATACAGTAATACATTAAATAATGCTACATACAGTAATACATTAAATATTGCTACATACAGTAATACATTAAATAATGTCACATACAGTAATACATTAAATAATGTCACATGCAGTAATACATTAAATAATATCACATACAGTAATACATTAAATAATGCTACATACAGTAATACATTAAATAATGCTACATACAGTAATACATTAAATAATGTCACATACAGTAATACATTAAATAATACTACATACAGTAATACATTAAATAATACTACATACAGTAATATATTAAATAATGTCACATACAGTAATACATTAAATAATGTCACATACAGTAATACATTAAATAATGTCACATACAGTAATACATTAAATAATGTCACATACAGTAATACATTAAATAATACTACATACAGTAATACATTAAATAATACTACATACAGTAATACATTAAATAATGTCACATACAGTAATACATTAAATAATGTTACATACAGTAATACATTAAATAATGTCACATACAGTAATACATTAAATAATGTCACATACAGTAATACATTAAATAATGCCACATACAGTAATACATTAAATAATGCCACATACAGTTATACATTAAATAATGTTACATACAGTAATACATTAAATAATGTCACATACAGTAATACATTAAATAATGTCACATACAGTAATACATTAAATAATGCTACATACAGTAATACATTAAATAATGCTACATACAGTAATACATTAAATAATGTCACATACAGTAATACATTAAATAATACTACATACAGTAATACATTAAATAATGTCACATACAGTAATACATTAAATAATGTTACATACAGTAATACATTAAATAATGTCACATACAGTAATACATTAAATAATGTCACATACAGTAATACATTAAATAATACTACATACAGTAATACATTAAATAATGTCACATACAGTAATACATTAAATAATGTCACATACAGTAATACATTAAATAATGTTACATACAGTAATACATTTAATAATGTCACATACAGTAATACATTAAATAATACTACATACAGTAATACATTAAATAATGTCACATACAGTAATACATTAAATAATGCCACATACAGTAATACATTAAATAATGCTACATACAGTAATACATTAAATAATGTCACATACAGTAATACATTAAATAATGTCACATACAGTCATACATTAAATAATGTCACATACAGTAATACATTAACTAATGCTACATACAGTAATACATTAAATAATGCTACATACAGTAATACATTAAATAATGTCACATACAGTAATACATTAAATAATGTCACATACAGTAATACATTAAATAATGCTACATATAGTAATACATTAAATAATACTACATACAGTAATACATTAAATAATGTCACATACAGTAATACATTAAATAATGTCACATACAGTCATACATTAAATAATGTCACATACAATAATACATTAAATAATACTACATACAGTAATACAATAAATAATGTCACATACAGTAATACATTAAATAATGTCACATACAGTCATACATTAAATAATGTCACATACAGTAATACATTAAATAATACTACATACAGTAATACAATAAATAATGTCACATACAGTCATACATTAAATAATGTCACATACAGTAATACATTAAATAATACTACATACAGTAATACATTAAATAATACTACATACAGTAATACATTAAATAATACTACATACAGTAATACAATAAATAATGTCACATACAGTAATACATTATATAATGTCACATACAGTCATACATTAAATAATGTCACATACAGTAATACATTAAATAATACTACATACAGTAATACAATAAATAATGTCACATACAGTCATACATTAAATAATGTCACATACAGTAATACATTAAATAATGCTACATACAGTAATACATTAAATAATACCACATACAGTAATACATTAAATAATACTACATACAGTAATACATTAAGTAATGTCACATACAGTAATACATTAAATAATGTCACATACAGTAATACATTAAATAATGTCACATACAGTAATACATTAAATAATGACACATACAGTAATACATTAAATAATTTCACATACAGTAATACATTAAATAATGTCACATACAGTAATATATTAAATAATACTACATACAGTAATACAATAAATAATGTCACATACAGTCATACATTAAATAATGTCACATACAGTAATACATTAAATAATGCTACATACAGTAATACATTAAATAATGACACATACAGTCATACATTAAATAATGTCACATACAGTAATACATTAAATAATGTCACATACAGTAATACATTACATAATGCTACATACAGTAATACATTAAATAATGTCACATACAGTAATACATTAAATAATACTACATACAGTAATACATTAAATAATGTCACATACAGTAATACATTAAATAATACTACATACAGTAATACATTAAATAATGTCACATACAGTAATACATTAAATAATGTCACATACAGTAATACATTAAATAATGCTACATACAGTAATACATTAAATAATGCTACATACAGTAATACATTTAATAATGTCACATACAGTAATACATTAAATAATACTACATACAGTAATACATTAAATAATGTCACATACAGTAATACATTAAATAATGACACATACAGTAATACATTAAATAATGTCACATACAGTAATACATTAAATAATGTCACATACAGTAATACATTAAATAATGCTACATACAGTAATACATTAAATAATGTCACATACAGTAATACATTAAATAATACCACATACAGTAATACATTAAATAATGACACATACAGTAATACATTAAATAATGTTACATACAGTAATACATTAAATAATGTCACATACAGTAATACATTAAATAATGTCACATACAGTAATACATTAAATAATGTCACATACAGTAATACATTAAATAATGTCACATACAGTAATACATTAAGTAATGTCACATACAGTAATACATTAAATAATGTCACATACAGTAATACATTAAATAATGTCACATACAGTAATACATTAATGTCACATGCAGTAATACATTAAATAATGACACATACAGTAATACATTAAATAATGTCACATACAGTAATACATTAAATAATGCTACATACAGTAATACATTAAATAATGTCACATACAGTAATACATTAAATAATGTCACATACAGTAATACATTAAATAATGTCACATACAGTAATACATTAAATAATGTCACATACAGTAATACATTAAATAATGTCACATACAGTAATACATTAATATGTCACATACAGTAATACATTAAATAATGTCACATACAGTAATACATTAAATAATGTCACATACAGTAATACATTAAATAATGCTACATACAGTAATACATTAAATAATGTCACATACAGTAATACATTAAATAATGTCACATACAGTAATACATTAAATAATGCTACATACAGTAATACATTAAATAATGTCACATACAGTAATACATTAAATAATACTACATACAGTAATACATTAAATAATGTCACATACAGTAATACATTAAATAATGCTACATACAGTAATACATTAAATAATGCTACATACAGTAATACATTAATAATGTCACATACAGTAATACATTAAATAATGTCACATACAGTAATACATTAAATAATGTCACATACAGTAATACATTAAATAATGTCACATACAGTAATACATTAAATAATGTCACATACAGTAATACATTAAATAATGTCACATACAGTAATACATTAAATAATGTCACATACAGTAATACATTAAATAATGCTACATACAGTAATACATTAAATAATGTCACATACAGTAATACATTAAATAATGTCACATACAGTAATACATTAAATAATGCTACATACAGTAATACATTAAGTAATGTCACATACAGTAATACATTAAATAATGTCACATACAGTAATACATTAAATAATGTCACATACAGTAATACATTAAATAATGTCACATACAGTAATACATTAAATAATACTACATACAGTAATACATTAAATAATGTCACATACAGTAATACATTAAATAATGTCACATACAGTAATACATTAAATAATGTCACATACAGTAATACATTAAATAATGTCACATACAGTAATACATTAAATAATGTCACATACAGTAATACATTAAATAATGTCACATACAGTAATACATTAAATAATGTCACATACAGTAATACATTAAATAATGTCACATACAGTAATACATTAAATAATGTCACATACAGTAATACATTAAATAATGCTACATACAGTAATACATTAAATAATGTCACATACAGTAATACATTAAATAATGCTACATACAGTAATACATTAAATAATGCTACATACAGTAATACATTAAATAATGTCACATACAGTAATACATTAAATAATGCTACATACAGTAATACATTAAATAATACTACATACAGTAATACATTAAATAATACTACATACAGTAATACATTAAATAATACTACATACAGTAATACATTAAATAATGCTACATACAGTAATACATTAAATAATGTCACATACAGTAATACATTAAATAATGCTACATACAGTAATACATTAAATAATGCTACATACAGTAATACATTAAATAATGTCACATACAGTAATACATTAAATAATGTCACATACAGTAATACATTAAATAATGTCACATACAGTAATACATTAAATAATGTCACATACAGTAATACATTAAATAATGTCACATACAGTAATACATTAAATAATGTCACATACAGTAATACATTAAATAATGCTACATACAGTAATACATTAAATAATGTCACATACAGTAATACATTAAATAATGTCACATACAGTAATACATTAAATAATTCTACATACAGTAATACATTAAATAATGTCACATACAGTAATACATTAAATAATACTACATACAGTAATACATTAAATAATGTCACATACAGTAATACATTAAATAATGTCACATACAGTAATACATTAAATAATGTCACATACAGTAATACATTAAATAATGTCACATACAGTAATACATTAAATAATATCACATACAGTAATACATTAAATAATGCTACATACAGTAATACATTAAATAATGCTACATACAGTAATACATTAAATAATGTCACATACAGTAATACATTAAATAATGTCACATACAGTAATACATTAAATAATGTCACATACAGTAATACATTAAATAATGTTACATACAGTAATACATTAAATAATGTCACATACAGTAATACATTAAATAATGTCACATACAGTAATACATTAAATAATGCTACATACAGTAATACATTAAATAATGTCACATACAGTAATACATTAAATAATGTCACATGCAGTAATACATTAAATAATATCACATACAGTAATACATTAAATAATACTACATACAGTAATACATTAAATAATGTCACATACAGTAATACATTAAATAATGTCACATACAGTAATACATTAAATAATATCACATACAGTAATACATTAAATAATACTACATACAGTAATACATTAAATAATGTCACATACAGTAATACATTAAATAATACTACATACAGTAATACATTAAATAATGTCACATACAGTAATACATTAAATAATGTCACATACAGTAATACATTAAATAATGTCACATACAGTAATACATTAAATAATGTCACATACAGTAATACATTAAATAATGTCACATACAGTAATACATTAAATAATGCTACATACAGTAATACATTAAATAATGCTACATACAGTAATACATTAAATAATACTACATACAGTAATACATTAAATAATGTCACATACAGTAATACATTAAATAATGTCACATACAGTAATACATTAAATAATGTCACATACAGTAATACATTAAATAATGTCACATACAGTAATACATTAAATAATGTCACATACAGTAATACATTAAATAATGTCACATACAGTAATACATTAAATAATGTTACATACAGTAATACATTAAATAATGTCACATACAGTAATACATTAAATAATGCTACATACAGTAATACATTAAATAATGTCACATACAGTAATACATTAAATAATGTCACATGCAGTAATACATTAAATAATATCACATACAGTAATACATTAAATAATGCTACATACAGTAATACATTAAATAATGCTACATACAGTAATACATTAAATAATGTCACATACAGTAATACATTAAATAATGTCACATACAGTAATACATTAAATAATACTACATACAGTAATACATTAAATAATACTACATACAGTAATACATTAAATAATACTACATACAGTAATACATTAAATAATGTCACATGCAGTAATACATTAAATAATATCACATACAGTAATACATTAAATAATGTCACATACAGTAATACATTAAATAATGTCACATGCAGTAATACATTAAATAATATCACATACAGTAATACATTAAATAATGCTACATACAGTAATACATTAAATAATGTCACATACAGTAATACATTAAATAATACTACATACAGTAATACATTAAATAATGTCACATACAGTAATACATTAAATAATGTTACATACAGTAATACATTAAATAATGTCACATACAGTAATACATTAAATAATGCTACATACAGTAATACATTAAATAATGTCACATACAGTAATACATTAAATAATGTCACATGCAGTAATACATTAAATAATATCACATACAGTAATACATTAAATAATGCTACATACAGTAATACATTAAATAATGTCACATACAGTAATACATTAAATAATGTCACATGCAGTAATACATTAAATAATATCACATACAGTAATACATTAAATAATACTACATACAGTAATACATTAAATAATGTCACATACAGTAATACATTAAATAATGTTACATACAGTAATACATTAAATAATGTCACATGCAGTAATACATTAAATAATATCACATACAGTAATACATTAAATAATGCTACATACAGTAATACATTAAATAATGCTACATACAGTAATACATTAAATAATGTCACATACAGTAATACATTAAATAATACTACATACAGTAATACATTAAATAATGTCACATACAGTAATACATTAAATAATGTTACATACAGTAATACATTAAATAATGTCACATACAGTAATACATTAAATAATGCTACATACAGTAATACATTAAATAATGTCACATACAGTAATAGATTAAATAATGTCACATGCAGTAATACATTAAATAATATCACATACAGTAATACATTAAATAATGCTACATACAGTAATACATTAAATAATGTCACATACAGTAATACATTAAATAATACTACATACAGTAATACATTAAATAATGTCACATACAGTAATACATTAAATAATGTTACATACAGTAATACATTTAATAATGTCACATACAGTAATACATTAAATGATACTACATACAGTAATACATTAAATAATGTCACATACAGTAATACATTAAATAATACTACATACAGTAATATATTAAATAATGTCACATACAGTAATACATTAAATAATGTCACATACAGTAATACATTAAATAATACTACATACAGTAATATATTAAATAATGTCACATACAGTAATACATTAAATAATGTCACATACAGTAATACATTAACTAATGCTACATACAGTAATACATTAAATAATGCTACATACAGTAATACATTAAATAATGTCACATACAGTAATACATTAAATAATGTTACATACAGTAATACATTAAATAATGTCACATGCAGTAATACATTAAATAATATCACATACAGTAATACATTAAATAATGCTACATACAGTAATACATTAAATAATGCTACATACAGTAATACATTAAATAATGTCACATACAGTAATACATTAAATAATACTACATACAGTAATACATTAAATAATGTCACATACAGTAATACATTAAATAATGTCACATACAGTAATACATTAAATAATGTTACATACAGTAATACATTAAATAATGTCACATACAGTAATACATTAAATAATGCTACATACAGTAATACATTAAATAATGTCACATACAGTAATACATTAAATAATGTCACATGCAGTAATACATTAAATAATATCACATACAGTAATACATTAAATAATGCTACATACAGTAATACATTAAATAATGTCACATACAGTAATACATTAAATAATACTACATACAGTAATACATTAAATAATGTCACATACAGTAATACATTAAATAATGTTACATACAGTAATACATTTAATAATGTCACATACAGTAATACATTAAATGATACTACATACAGTAATACATTAAATAATGTCACATACAGTAATACATTAAATAATACTACTTACAGTAATATATTAAATAATGTCACATACAGTAATACATTAAATAATGTCACATACAGTAATACATTAAATAATGTTACATACAGTAATACATGTAATAATGTCACATACAGTAATACATTAAATAATACTACATACAGTAATACATTAAATAATGTCACATACAGTAATACATTAAATAATGCCACATACAGTAATACATTAAATAATGCTACATACAGTAATACATTAAATAATGTCACATACAGTAATACATTAAATAATGTCACATACAGTAATACATTAAATAATACTACATACAGTAATACATTAAATAATGTCACATACAGTAATACATTAAATAATGCCACATATAGTAATACATTAAATAATACTACATACAGTAATACATTAAATAATGTCACATACAGTAATACATTAAATAATGTCACATACAGTAATACATTAAATAATGTCACATACAGTAATACATTAAATAATACTACATACAGTAATACATTAAATAATGTCACATACAGTAATACATTAAATAATGTCACATACAGTAATACATTAAATAATGTCACATACAGTAATAGATTTAATAATGTCACATACAGTAATACATTAAATAATACTACATACAGTAACACATTAAATAATGTCACATACAGTCATACATTAAATAATGTCACATACAGTAATACATTAACTAATGCTACATACAGTAATACATTAAATAATGTCACATACAGTAATACATTAAATAATACTACATACAGTAATACATTAAATAATGCTACATACAGTAATACATTAAATAATGTCACATACAGTAATACATTAAATAATGTCACATACAGTAATACATTAAATAATGCTACATATAGTAATACATTAAATAATACTACATACAGTAATACATTAAATAATGTCACATACAGTAATACATTAAATAATGTCACATACAGTCATACATTAAATAATGTCACATACAATAATACATTAAATAATGTCACATACAGTAATACATTAAATAATACTACATACAGTAATACAATAAATAATGTCACATACAGTCATACATTAAATAATGTCACATACAGTAATACATTAAATAATACTACATACAGTAATACATTAAATAATACTACATACGGTAATACATTAAATAATACTACATACAGTAATACAATAAATAATGTCACATACAGTAATACATTATATAATGTCACATACAGTCATACATTAAATAATGTCACATACAGTAATACATTAAATAATACTACATACAGTAATACAATAAATAATGTCACATACAGTCATACATTAAATAATGTCACATACAGTAATACATTAAATAATGCTACATACAGTAATACATTAAATAATACCACATACAGTAATACATTAAATAATACTACATACAGTAATACAATAAATAATGTCACATACAGTAATACATTAAATAATGTCACATACAGTAATACATTAAATAATGTCACATACAGTAATACATTAAATAATGACACATACAGTAATACATTAAATAATTTCACATACAGTAATACATTAAATAATGTCACATACAGTAATATATTAAATAATACTACATACAGTAATACAATAAATAATGTCACATACAGTCATACATTAAATAATGTCACATACAGTAATACATTAAATAATGCTACATACAGTAATACATTAAATAATGACACATACAGTCATACATTAAATAATGTCACATACAGTCATACATTAAATAATGCTACATACAGTAATACATTAAATAATGTCACATACAGTAATACATTACATAATGCTACATACAGTAATACATTAAATAATGTCACATACAGTAATACATTAAATATTACTACATACAGTAATACATTAAATAATGTCACATACAGTCATACATTAAATAATGTCACATACAGTAATACATTAAATAATGCTACATACAGTAATACATTAAATAATGTCACATACAGTAATACATTAAATAATGTCACATACAGTAATACATTAAATAATACTACATACAGTAATACATTAAATAATGTCACATACAGTAATACATTAAATAATGTCACATACAGTAATACATTAAATAATGTCACATACAGTAATACATTAAATAATGTCACATACAGTAATACATTAAATAATGCTACATACAGTAATACATTAAATAATGTCACATACAGTAATACATTAAATAATACTACATACAGTAATACATTAAATAATGTCACATGCAGTAATACATTAAGTAATGTCACATACAGTAATACATTAAATAATGTCACATACAGTAATACATTAAATAATGACACATACAGTAATACATTAAGTAATGTCACAAACAGTAATACATTAAATAATGTCACATGCAGTAAAACATTAAATAATGTCACATACAGTAATACATTAAATAATGTCACATGCAGTAATACATTAAGTAATGTCACATACAGTAATACATTAAATAATGACACATACAGTAATACATTAAGTAATGTCACATACAGTAATACATTAAGTAATGTCACATACAGTAATACATTAAATAATTAACAAATATATGTCCATAGCAGTTAGAAAAAAGGTTTGGGTGAAGACAACTGTTGAACTGAGAGAATGCAGAGAGTGCTGAGAGTTATGGAAGGCCATAGCAGACCTGGAAAATCTTTTTTTTTTAATAATAATCATCTCTCCATTCTCACTCTTGACTATCTTTCTCTCCTCCCTCCTCTATTCATTCTCTCTCTTTACCCTCTCCCTCAGGCCATTCTTCTCTTTACCCTCTCCCTCAGGCCATTCTTCTCTTTACCGTCTCCCTCAGGACATTCTTCTCTTTCCACGCTCTTTCTCCTCTTTCCACGCTCTTTCTCCTCTTTCCACGCTCTTTCTCCTCTTTCCACGCTCTTTCTCCTCTTTCCATGCTCTTTCTCCTCTTTCCACGCTCTTTCTCCTCTTTCCACGCTCTTTCTCCTCTTTCCACGCTCTTTCTCCTCTTTCCACGCTCTTTCTCCTCTTTCCACGCTCTTTCTCCTCTTTCCACGCTCTTTCTCCTCTTTCATATCTCTTCATTCTTTTTTTTTCCATTCAGTCTTTACTCTCTTTCTGCCCTGTTTATCCTCTCAGAAGTAACAGTCTAAGCACTAATGGGTAACAGGAGAGGTCGAATGGACTGAATGTGAGGAGTGAAGGAAAGATTTGAGTCAAGTGTGACCCCAAGACATCGGGCATGCGGGGTAGGAGTAATGATGGAATTATCAACAGTTATAGAAATTTTGGGGGTGGAGACATTGGAAGAAGGGGGAACAATAAGGAGTTCAGTTTTGGAGAGATTTAGCTTAAGGTAGTGAGAGGACATCCAAGATAAGATATGAGAAAGACAGTTAGTGACACGGGTTAGTAAGGAAGGAGGTAGGTCTGGTGCAGAGAGGTTGTTTTGGGTGTCATCGGCATACAAATTATATTGAAACCCATGGGACTTTATTAAGGAACCTAATGATGACGTGTAGATTGAAAAGAGAAGGGGACCGAGGACAGAGCCTTGAAGTACCCCAACAGAAAGTGGTAACGGGGCAGAGGATGCTCCGGAGAAGGCTACACTAAATGTATGGTTAGTCAGATAGGAAGAGAACCACGAGAGAGCTGTGTCGCAGCTGCCGAAGGATTGGAGGGTTTGGAGCAGAAGAGGGTGGTCAACAGTGTCAAAGGCTGCAGACAGGTCAAGGAGGATAAGCAGAGAGAAGTGGCCTTTGGATTTTGCTGTAAGTAGGTCGTTGGTAACCTTGACAATTGCTGTTTCTGTTGAGTGATGAGGATGAAATACAGATTGCAGTGGCTCACAAAGAGAATTTGGTGTAAGGAAATAGGATAGATGTGCGTATACTAGCTTTTCAAGGAGCTTTGAGGCAAGAGGCAGTAGGGAAATAGGGCGGTAGTTGGATGGGGAGGTTGGATCTAGGGAAGGTTTTTTGAGGATAGGTGTGACAGTGCATGTTTTAGAGATGAGGGAAATATACCAGTGCTGAGGGAGAGGTTGAAAATGTGTGTGAGTATGGGGGTGAGGGTAGAAGAGAGGGATGGGAATAGCTGTGAGGGCATGGGGTCGAGGGGACAGGTAGTGAGGTGAGAGGACAATATAAGGGCAGAAACTTCATCCTTGTTAACAGGGGGGAAAAAGCTGCATTTTTGGATATTTGGGTTTTGGATGATTGTGAGCTTTTGAGGGGGTGGGTGATTGATAGTATGTTGAAAGCTGATTTCATTTCTGATGGAGTCAATTTTGTTATTGAAGTGGCTGGCAAAATCTTGAGCTGAGAGAGATGTTGTATTAGGAGGTGGGGGTGGGTGGAGAAGAGTATTGAACGTGGAGAACAGACGTTTTAGGTTAGAGGAAGGAGTAGAGATGAGATTAGAGAAGTATTGTTGCTTATAGAGATTAAGGGTAGAATAGTAGGAGTTCAGGATGAACTTGTAGTGAAGAAAGTCAGCTGAACTCAGAGATTTCCTCCAGTGTCACTCAGCAGTACGGTATTATATCTGCATAGGTACCGTGTGAGAGGAGTATGCCAGGGCTGACGATGAGAGTGTGGTTTCTGAGCTATGATTGGAAGGGCCAGATTGTCAATGACCGATGTAAGGGTGGAGTTATACTGGCAGATAGATTGGTTAGGGCAGGAAAAGGAGGTGATGGATAAGAGGAGAGGTTTATGAGAGCTAGCGAACTGTTGCAGATCTGATGACTTAGTGCTTCTGTGAAGTTTGGTGTGAGGGGTAGAGGGAGGGGGAGTTGTAGGTAGGGATGTGATGTTGCAAGTTAGGAGATGATGGTCAGAGATAGGAAAATGGGGAGTTTGTTAAATTTGAGAGTTAATAAGATCAAGGGAATGACCATCTTTGTGAGTGGGAGAGTCAGTCCATGGTGACAGGCTGAAAGAGGATGAAGTTGTTTTGCAGAGGAGGCAGTGGGATTATCAAAAGGGATGTTGAAGTCGCCAAGAATGAGGGCAGGGGTGTCTGAGGAAAGGCAATAAGGAAGCCAGGCAGCAAAGTGATCTAAAAATTGAGTTGGGGAGCCAGGGGGCGGTATATGACTGCAACACATATAGAGAGGGGAGGGAATAACCAAATCAGGTGTGCTTCAAATGAAGAAAATGTGAGTGAAGAGAAGGGCTGTATTTGTTGGAAGGTGCAACGAGAGGAAAGTAAAATACCAACACCAACTCCTTGTCTATTGCCAGACCTAGGAGTGTGGCTGAAGTGGAGACCCCCATGTGACAGTGCAGCAGTGGATGCTGTGTTTGAAGCAGAGAGCCAGGTTTCTGTAAGAGCCAGAAGGTTAAGAGAGTGGTAGATAAATAGATCATGGATAGAAGTGAGCTTGTTGCCAGCAAAGCAAGAGTTCCAGAGTGCACAAGTGAAGGGGGGGGGTGGTTTTAGATGCAAGAGGAATTTGGTTAAGGTTACCAGAGTTTTGTTTATGAAGACTATTGAAGGGCACACAGGGATGTGAAAGGCTAGGAGGTTGTGAGGGACCAGGTTTAGGGGAGATGTCACCAGCAGCTAGTATGAGCAAGAGGGAGAGTGACATGAGATGAGAAGCAGATTTGCAGTAATGAGACTGTTTTTTGGCTGACGTTCCAGGGGTAGAGAGAGTGTTCAGGAATCGGTAAAGTTCATGAGTACAAAAGTAAGGTGAGTATAAGAGAGATGGGCTAATGAACAGTGCATGTGGAGCGGGAGAAGGAGTAATTGAGTAATTTAGTTTGTTATAGAGACAAGAGGTAGCAAAAAGAAGTATGAAGATATTGAGCATTATTATAAAAGTGGGAACCAATTAAACACATAAGAAACAGTATTACAGCAGCACTTGCAAAAGGATACAATGAGATTCATAAAACACAGTGGCCTAGATTTGGAGTTTGGCGGTAGCCGTGAAAACCAGCGTTAGAGGCTCCTAACGCTGGTTTTAGGCTACCTCCGGTATTTGGAGTCACTCAAAAAAGGGTCTAACGCTCACTTTTCAGCCGCGACTTTTCCATACCGCAGATCCCCTTATGTAAATTGCGTATCCTATCTTTTCAATGGGATTTTTCTAACTCCGGTATTTAGAGTCGTGTCTGAAGGGAGCGTTAGAATTCTAACGACAAAACTCCAGCCGCAGAAAAAAGTCAGTAGTTAAGAGCTTTCTGGGCTAACGCCGGTTCATAAAGCTCTTAACTACTGTACTCTAAAGTACACTAACACCCATAAACTACCTATGTACCCCTAAACCGAGGCCCCCCCACATCGCCGCCACTCAATTTAATTTTTTAACCCCTAATCTGCCGACCGCCACCTACGTTATCCTTATGTACCCCTAATCTCTTGCCCCTAACACCGCCGACCCCTATATTATATTTATTAACCCCTAACCTGCCCCCCACAACGTCGCAGCCAGCTACCTACAATAATTAACCCCTAATCTGCCGACCGCAAAGAGCCGCCACCTAAATTATAGCTATGTACCCCTGATCTGCTGCCCCTAACACCGCCGACCCCTATATTATATTTATTAACCCCTAATCTGCCCCCCACAACGTCGCCTCCACCTGCCTACACTTATTAACCCCTAATCTGCCGACCGGACCGCGCCGCTATTATAATAAAGTTATTAACCCCTAATCCGCCTCACTAACCCTATAATAAATAGTATTAACCCCTAATCTGCCCTCCCTAACATCGCCGACACCTAACTTCAAACATTAACCCCTAATCTGCCAACTGGAGCTAACCGCTATTCTAATAAATGTATTAACCCCTAAAGCTAAGTCTAACACTAACACCCCCCTAACTTAAATATAATTTAAATCTAACGAAATAAATTAACTCTTATTAAATAAATTATTCCTATTTAAAGCTAAATACTTACCTGTAAAATAAATCCTAAGATAGCTACAATATAAATTATAATTATATTATAGCTATTTTAGGATTAATATTTATTTTACAGGTAACTTTGTATTTATTTTAACCAGGTACAATAGCTATTAAATAGTTAAGAACTATTTAATAGCTAAAATAGTTAAAATAATTACAAAATTAGCTGTAAAATAAATCCTAGCCTAAGTTACAATTAAACCTAACACTACACTATCATTAAATTAATTAAATAAAATACCTACAATTACCTACAATTAAACCTAACACTACACTATCAATACATTAATTAAATACAATACCTAAAAATAACTACAATGAAATACACTAACTAAAGTACAAAAAATAAAAAAGAACTAAGTTACAAAAAATAAAAAAATATTTACAAACATAAGAAAAATCTTACAACAATTTTAAACTAATTACACCTACTCTAAGCCCCCTAATAAAATAACAAAGCCCCCCAAAATAAAAAATGCCCTACCCTATTCTAAATTACTAAAGTTCAAAGCTCTTTTACCTTACCAGCCCTGAACAGGGCCCTTTGCGGTGCATGCCCCAAAGAATTCAGCTCTTTTGCCTGTAAAAAAAAAAACATACAATACCCCCCCCCAACATTACAACCCACCACCCACATACCCCTAATCTAACCCAAACCCCCCCTTAAATAAACCTAATACTAAGCCCCTGAAGATCATCCTACCTTGTCTTCACCATACCAGGTTCACCGATCGGTCCTGGCTCCAAAAGCTTCATCCAACCCAAGCGGGGGCTGGCGATCCATCATCCGGCGGCTGAAGAGGTCCAGAAGAGGCTCCAAAGTCTTCATCCTATCCGGGAAGAAGAGTAGATCTGGACCGGCAACCATCATCTTCCAAGCGGCATCTTCTATCTTCATCCGATGAGGACCGGCTCCATCCTGAAGACCTCCACCGCGGACCCATCTTCATCCGGCGACGTCCAACTGAAGAATGACGGTTCCTTTAAGGGACGTCATCCAAGATGGCGTCCCTCGAATTCCGATTGGCTGATAGGATTCTATCAGCCAATCGGAATTAAGGTAGGAATATTCTGATTGGCTGATGGAATCAGCCAATCAGAATCAAGATCAATCCGATTGGCTGATCCAATCAGCCAATCAGATTGAGCTCGCATTCTATTGGCTGATCGGAACAGCCAATAGAATGCGAGCTCAATCTGATTGGCTGATTGGATCAGCCAATCGGATTGAACTTGATTCTGATTGGCTAATTCCATCAGCCAATCAGAATATTCCTACCTTAATTCCGATTGGCTGATAGAATCCTATCAGCCAATCGGAATTCGAGGGACGCCATCTTGGATGACGTCCTTTAAAGGAACCGTCATTCTTCAGTTGGACGTCGCCGGATGAAGATGGGTCCGCGGTGGAGGTCTTCAGGATGGAGCCGGTCCTCATCGGATGAAGATAGAAGATGCCGCTTGGAAGATGATAGTTGCCGGTCCGGATCTACTCTTGTTCCCGGATAGGATGAAGACTTCGGAGCCTCTTCTGGACCTCTTCAGCCGCCGGATGATGGATCGCCAGCCCCCGCTTGGGTTGGATGAAGATTTTGGAGCCAGGACCGATCGGTGAACCTGGTATGGTGAAGACAAGGTAGGATGATCTTCAGGGGCTTAGTGTTAGGTTTATTTAAGGGGGTTTGGGTTAGATTAGGGGTATGTGGGTGGTGGGTTGTAATGTTGGGGGGGGGTATTGTATGTTTTTTTTTTACAGGCAAAAGAGCTGAATTCTTTGGGGCATGCCCCGCAAAGGGCCCTGTTCATGGCTGGTAAGGTAAAAGAGCTTTAAACTTTAGTAATTTAGAATAGGGTAGGGCATTTTTTATTTTGGGGGGTTTGTTATTTTATTAGGGGGCTTAGAGTAGGTGTAATTAGTTTAAAATTGTTGTAAGATTTTCCTTATGTTTGTAAATATTTTTTTATTTTTTGTAACTTAGTTCTTTTTTATTTTTTGTACTTTAGTTAGTTTATTTCATTGTAGTTATTTGTAGATATTGTATTTAATTAATGTATTGATAGTGTAGTGTTAGGTTTAACTGTAGGTAATTGTAGATATTTTATTTAATTAATTTAATGATAGTGTAGTGTTAGGTTTAATTGTAACTTAGGTTAGGATTTATTTTACAGGTAATTTTGTTATTATTTTAACTAGGTAACTATTAAATAGTTATTAACTATTTAATAGCTATTGTACCTGGTTAAAATAATTACAAAGTTACCTGTAAAATAAATATTAATCCTAAAATAGCTATAATATAATTATAATTTATATTGTAGCTATCTTAGGATTTATTTTACAGGTAAGTATTTAGCTTTAAATAGGAATAATTTATTTAATAAGAGATAATTAATTTTGTTAGATTAAAATTATATTTAACTTACGGGGGTGTTAGTGTTAGGGTTAAACTTAGCTTTAGGGGTTAATACATTTATTAGAATAGCGTTGAGCTCCAGTCGGCAGATTAGGGGTTAATAATTGAAGTTAGGTGTCGGCGATGTTAGGGAGGGCAGATTAGGGGTCAATACTATTTATTATAGGGTTAGTGAGGCGGATTAGGGGTTAATAACTTTATTATAGTAGCGCTCAGGTCCGGTCGGCAGATTAGGGGTTAATAAGTGTAGGCTGGTGGAGGCGACATTGTGGGGGGTAGATTAGGGGTTAATAAATATAATATAGGGGTCGGCGGTGTTAGGGGCAGCAGATTAGGGGTACATAGGGATAATGTAAGTAGCGGCGGTTTACGGAGCGGCAGATTAGGGGTTAATAATAATATGCAGGGGTCAGCGATAGCGGGGGCGGCAGATTAGGGGTTAATAAGTGTAAGGTTAGGGGTGTTTAGACTCGGGGTACATGTTAGAGTGTTAGGTGCAGACGTAGGAAGTGTTTCCCCATAGGAAACAATGGGGCTGCGTTAGGAGCTGAACGCGGCTTTTTTGCAGGTGTTAGGTTTTTTTTTCAGCTCAAACAGCCCCATTGTTTCCTATGGGGGAATCGTGCACAAGCACGTTTTTGAGGCTGGCCGCGTCCGTAAGCAACTCTGGTATCGAGAGTTGCATTTGCGTTAAATATGCTCTACGCTCCTTTTTTGGAGCCTAACGCAGCCATTCTGTGGACTTTCAATACCAGAGTTATTTTAAAGGTGCGGCCAGAAAAAAGCCAGCGTTAGTTACGCGGGTCCTTACCGACAAAACTCTAAATCTAGCCGAGTATTACAAGAGTACTTGCCTTGTGTCTTGCCCCTTGCCCAATCCTTGTTCAATTCTTGTATAATTCTTAAATTAGTGCCTCACTTATAAAATGTTCACTTTAGAAATGCTATTGTTACAAGGTACACTGCCCAGGCAATGCACCCCCATTGCAATGCACCTCCCAAAATAGTGTTAAATATATACAGGCAGGGCAGTCAGCTGAGTCCACTAAATTTAGTTGATTGCTAATCAAAGACAATTGGAAAGGCCAATTGGAGTGTTAGATTCTGGTCAGGGTGAGATGAGTTAAGTAAACAGACAATAAAAATTGGAGGAGGTTAAAACTATGGCATAAGACAGCTATACATTTTAGAATAAAAGCAAGTATTGATAAAGATTGAACATCACATGGCAGTTAGCTAAATATTATAAGTAAGACATTGGGAACAACATTACAATGAATGCAGGACTTTATTTTAACAACCTAAATTCATGTGCTCAGTATACATATACACATGCCAAAAAGAGAAACAAGAATACTTCTATTGTTATGATCTTTTTTGGAAGAAATAATAACTGTTAATAGTAAAAGTTTTGTAACTATATGTGCCCATGTATTATTTGATAAAAGTAGACACTTTAATACACTTTGACTGGTGCTGGAGATGGTTTTCTATTCACTGGTACAAATTCCTAAGTAATCAAATGTATTTCTTCTACAAGATATAACGAGTCCACGGATTTCATCCTTACTTGTGGGATATTAACCTCCTGCTAACAGGAAGTGGCAAAGAGCACCACAGCAGAGCTGTATATATTTAGCTCCTCCCTTCCCTCCACCCCCAGTCATTCTCTTTGCCTGTGTTAGTAATAGGAAGAGGTAAAGTGAGGTGTTAGTTTTAAATTCTTCAATCAAGAAGTTTTTTTTTATTTTAAAATGGTGCCAGTGAGTACTATTTATCTCAGGTAGAAATTGTCAGTCTATTATTTCCCAAGAGGAGTGGAGACATCTTATTTTCTGCCCTGATGTTGATGATCTTAGCGAACATTATCTAAGATCCATGATGGTTCCCACAACACAGCTGAAGGTAGTGTGAGAAGATCTTCAGTGTGGAGAACGGTGTCTTGCTACAAGCAGCATTGAGGTATGTTCAGTCATTTGTTTCTGGGGAGATTTGATGCATCAGAACAGGCTGACATTGTCCCCTATATGGTTAAGGGGAAGCAGTATGCACTAATGAAAAGTGATGGTGTACCTGAAATCCCTTTATTTTATGTTATTTACCACAAGTATGTAAAGACCTTTGTGGCTTATCTTGGGCTGGACGCTGGGAGATGCGGTTTTTGCTTGAGCTGTTAACTTTATTTCTGTTGGGGCAGGACTGCAGGGTTACGATTTGGCCTGCATATACAAGAAGGCACATAGCATATATTTTTTATTTGTCATTATGTTTTGTGTACTGTGACCCATGCGGGTCTTAGTCAGGTTTTGAGTACGCCCACGGTGGGCGGGGCCTAATTTCGCTCAGATGCGCAGTTTTCTTCCGGATCGCATAGCAGCAGAGACTGGGGCTCTGAGAGGCCTAATTTGTCTACAAACCTTTCGAAAAGTACTTTCACGCTATATCAGCTACAACAACTTCATTCCGGGGGCAGGTAGGCGCCACAGCAGAGCTGTGGCGTGGTGCAGGGGCCTTATTGATATAAGTAATACAATCCAGTTATAAACTATATATTTCTCTTGTTAAGTGTATCCAGTCCACGGATCATCCATTACTTGTGGGATATTCTCCTTCCCAACAGGAAGTTGCAAGAGGATCACCCACAACAGAGCTGCTATATAGCTCCTCCCCTCACTGCCATATCCAGTCATTCTCTTGCAACTCTCAACTAAGATGGAGGTCGTAAGAGGACTGTGGTGTTTTATACTGAGTTTATTTCTTCAATCAAAAGTTTGTTATTTTTAAATGGTACCGGAGTGTACTGTTTATCTCAGGCAGTATTTAGAAGAAGAATCTGCCTGCGTTTTCTATGATCTTAGCAGAAGTAACTAAGATCCTTTGCTGTTCTCACATATTCTGAGGAGTGAGGTAACTTCAGAGGGTGAATAGCGTGCAGGTTTTCCTGCAATAAGGTATGTGCAGTTAAAATATTTTTCTAGGGATGGAATTTGCTAGAAAATGCTGCTGATACCGAAGTAATGTAAGTAAAGCCTTAAATGCAGTGATAGCGACTGGTATCAGGCTTATTAATAGAGATACATACTCTTTTATAAAAGTGTATTTTAAAACGTTTGCTGGCATGTTTAATCATTTTTTACATATGTTTGGTGATAAAACTTATTGGGGCTTGAATTTTGCCTAGAAACAGTTCCCTGAGGCTTCCCACTGTTGTAATATGAGTGGGAGGGGCCTATTTTGTTGTTTTTTTTGCACAGCAAAAATTACAGACACAGACATCCAGCTTCTTCCTGCATGTTCCAGGACTTCTCTGAAGGGCTCAAAAGGCTTCAAAAGTCATATTGAGGGAGGTAAAAAGCCACAGTAGAGCTGTGGCAGTTGTGACTGTTTAAAAAACGTTTTTGTCATTTGTTATTCCGTTTTTGGTATTAAGGGGTTAATCATCCATTTGCAAGTGGGTGCAATGCTCTGCTAACTTATTACATACTGTAAAAATTTCGTTAGTGTAACTGCATTTTTTCACTGTTATTTCAAAATTTGGGAAAATTTGTGTTTCTTAAAGGCGCAGTAACGTTTTTTATATTGCTTGTAAACTTGTTTTAAAGTGTTTTCCAAGCTTGCTAGTCTCATTGCTAGTCTGTTTAAACATGTCTGACACAGAGGAACCTACTTGTTCATTATGTTTGAAAGCCATGGTGGAGCCCCATAGGAGAATGTGTACTAAATGTATAGATTTCACCTTAAACAGTAAAGATCAGTCTTTATCTATAAAAGAATTATCACCAGATGGTTCTGTCGAGGGGGAAGTTATGCCGACTAACTCTCCCCACGTGTCAGACCCTTCGCCTCCCGCTCAGGGGACGCACGCTAATATGGCGCCAATTACATCAGGGACGCCCATAGCGATTACCTTGCAGGACATGGCTGCAATCATGAATAATACCCTGTCAGAGGTATTATCTAGATTGCCTGAATTAAGAGGCAAGCGCGATAGCTCTGGGTTTAGGAGAGATACAGAGCGCGCAAATGCTGTTAGAGCCATGTCTGATACTGCGTCACAGTATGCAGAACATGAGGACGGAGAGCTTCAGTCTGTGGGTGACATCTCTGACTCGGGGAAACCTGATTCAGAGATTTCTAATTTTAAATTTAAGCTTGAGAACCTCCGTGTATTGCTTGGGGAGGTATTAGCTGCTCTGAATGACTGTAACACAGTTGCAATTCCAGAGAAATTGTGTAGGCTGGATAGATACTTTTTCCTATGCCTAAAAGGCTTACAGAAATTATTAGCAAGGAGTGGGATAGACCCGGTGTGCCCTTTTCCCCACCTCCTATATTTAGAAAAATGTTTCCAATAGACGCCACTACACGGGACTTATGGCAGACGGTCCCTAAGGAGGAGGGAGCAGTTTCTACTTTAGAAAAGCGTACCACTATCCCGGTTGAGGACAGTTGTGCTTTTTCAGATCCAATGGATAAAAAATTGGAGGGTTACCTTAAGAAAATATTTATTCAACAAGGTTTTATTTTACAGCCCCTTGCATGCATTGCGCCTGTCACTGCTGCGGCGGCATTCTGGTTTGAGGCCCTGGAAGAGGCCATCCAGACAGCTCCATTGAATGAAATTATTGACAAGCTTAGAACGCTTAAGCTAGCTAACTCATTTGTTTCTGATGCCATTGTTCATTTGACTAAACTAACGGCTAAGAATTCCGGATTCGCCATCCAGGCACGTAGGGCGCTATGGCTTGAATCCTGGTTAGCTGACGTGACTTCAAAGTCTAAATTACTCACCATTCCTTTCAAGGGGCAGACCTTATTCGGGCCTGGCTTGAAGGAAATTATTGCTGACATTACTGGAGGCAAGGGTCATACCCTTCCTCAGGACAGGGCCAAATCAAAGGCCAAACAGTCTAATTTTCGTGCCTTTCGAAATTTCAAGGCAGGAGCAGCATCAACTTCCTCTGCTTCAAAACAAGAGGGAACTGTTGCTCATGCCAGACAGGCCTGGAAACCTTCCAGAAAACTAAGAAGATATTCACAGAGATGTGAATCTCTTCTGTAAGTATGCACTTATAAGCACTCTAAGCCTAGACTGTAAGACGGTTTTTCCGGACTGAGTTGAAATAAAATATAACTTTTATTAGAAATTGCACTTAAAATAAGGGTGACACACAAATTAAAATTGACACTAGCACTATCATGTGATCAGACACTGTATATTTATCTAGTGGAGGACTGTAATATCTGTGGCCTATAGTCAATTGATATGTGCCTCCTAAGCAGTGCTGTATTAACTAAGCTATACTTAGTATAAAGGGTCCCAAATACTGGGTATGTATTGTATATCAATATCTTACGTAATCTATACCGTATACCGGGATACCCTTGTGTTTTTGATATATGTGATATACGCCAGGAAATTTCACTCTAATCCCTGTGTATTATAGCTGATTAGTTGCTTCTATTCAGAACGATCTATGTATGTTATTCAGGAGTTGCCTTTGTGTGGCTGTATAATATCACAATCTCTTATGTACTTGAACGTGAAAATATTAGAAGATTTAGTTTGAAAGCAGCTCCGGTGTAATGTACTGTTTTTCACCGTTATCAGAATAAAGCTTTTTATACAGTATATTCTCTGTGTCCCTCCACTTCAAGAGACTTGCTTTTATTGCAAATACTCTTCAGTGAGTGGTACATGTGACTCTGGATTGCAATGTATTTTGTTTCAAATTACGTAGCAATTTCAGTTATGCTTAGTGTACATTTTGAACATACAGCCTAAATACCAGTATCACAATTTAAAGACAACATTAATTTTGTGTTGCCTATGTTAATATAAATTGTATTTGGCTATATATGCGTTGCAGGCATATAACCCGCACATGTATAATGGCTTAATTGGAAGGAAGCATAAGCTCTGTATTGCCACTATGTTTCAGAATTATATTTGGCTCCGTTTTCTCTGCAACCAAAGCCTGTATTGGAGTAAATACTCGCTTATTCTTATATTTGTCGATATTTTTCAGTTATCTTTCTATTTTGTAAAAGCTAAGTATAGCCAATATTCACTGTCTCTGGCACTATCTCAGAGTGTATATAATTTAATAAATACCTATGTTTTAGGTTACTTTAACACTGGCTAAGTCTGGCACAACCCAGACTGTTCAACAGATTAACTAAGTATAGCTATAATTTTCTATGTGGCTAGATCAACATGTAGTGCTAGGCTGTTAAAACCAGAGCGCCCAAACGCTCACGTTGACTCCTGACTAGTTTCGCCCCTCCGGGCTTTGTCAAAGGCGGCGCGCCGCCGTTTGTTTGGGGGTATATGCCGGTTAGACCGGAAGTCCCGCCTTCTTCGATTTTTGATGTATTTTACGATTGGACAAATTCTGAAGATTGACAGCTTAAGGTTCCAAGAAATTGATGCTAATGATAGTATCTATCTACTGTCGGGGTTTCGTGAGCTGTCACTGCATGACATGTCAGATTCTCTCAAAGCTCATTAGGGTTCCTTGGGTAGTTCATCTGTATTCATATTTCATACTCTTTTATATGTTAAATACCGGACAAGGTGTTTCATTTATTAATCAGACTTGATATTCTTAATATACTTGACAGCCTTTGATATGTTATATTCAATATTCTATAATACGACATTGTGGTCACCTTAGTGCTCCAATGAGTGAGTGCTCTTGGGGGAAAAATGATTTTGAAAAGACTTGTGGGATTTTAATCTAAATGTGAATGTTTTGTTGGGTCCTATAAGTGTCTTGGTAACAATAAAATTATTTTTGTCTGATTATTCCTCAGTGTGACATTGATTTCCATGTTAAGTGTAAATATTATAGGTGACAAACGTGTTCTTACTGCAATCTAATGTTGCATGTTACAAATTCCTCAGAGTTCCATCATTCAAAATGGAAACTATTCGGACCATCCTACCCATGATCCAAGAGGGTCAGTACATGACCACAGTGGATTTAAAGGATGCCTACCTTCACATACCGATTCACAAAGATCATCATCGGTTCCTAAGGTTTGCCTTTCTAGACAGGCATTACCAATTTGTAGCTCTTCCCTTCGGGTTGGCCACTGCCCCGAGAATTTTTACAAAGGTTCTGGGCTCACTTCTGGCGGTTCTAAGACCGCAAAGCATAGCGGTGGCTCCGTATCTAGACGACATCCTGATACAGGCATCAAGCTTTCAGATTGCCAAGTCTCATACAGAGATAGTTCTGGCATTTCTGAGGTCGCATGGGTGGAAAGTGAACGTGGAAAAGAGTTCTCTATCACCACTCACAAGAGTCTCCTTCCTAGGGACTCTTATAGATTCTGTAGAGATGAAAATTTACCTGACGGAGTCCAGGTTATCAAAACTTCTAAATGCTTGCCGTGTCCTTCATTCCATTCCACGCCCGTCAGTGGCTCAGTGCATGGAAGTAATCGGCTTAATGGTAGCGGCAATGGACATAGTGCCATTTGCGCGCCTGCAATTATGCATGCTAAGTCAGTGGAATGGGGATTACTCAGATTTGTCCCCTCTACTAAATCTGGATCAAGAGACCAGAGATTCTCTTCTCTGGTGGCTTTCTCGGGTCCATCTGTCCAAGGGTATGACCTTTCGCAGGCCAGATTGGACGATTGTCAACAACAGATGCCAGCCTTCTAGGTTGGGGCGCAGTCTGGAACTCCCTGAAGGCTCAGGGATCGTGGACTCAGGAGGAGAAACTCCTCCCAATAAATATTCTGGAGTTAAGAGCAATATTCAATGCTCTTCTAGCTTGGCCTCAGTTAGCAACACTGAGGTTCATCAGATTTCAGTCGGACAACATCACGACTGTGGCTTACATCAACCATCAAGGGGGAACCAGGAGTCTCACTCTTGCCACCTGTCAGCGATCCACATCCCAGGCGTTGAGAACTGGGAGGCGGATTTTCTAAGTCGTCAGACTTTTCATCCGGGGATGTGGGAACTCCATCTGGAGGTGTTTGCTCAACTGGTCCATCATTGGGGCAAACCAGAACTGGATCTCATGGCGTCTCGCCAGAACGCCAAGCTTCCTTGTTACGGATCCAGGTCCAGGGACCCGGGAGCAACGCTGATAGATGCTCTAGCAGCTCCTTGGTTCTTCAACCTGGCCTATGTGTTTCCACTGTTTCCTCTGCTCCCTCAACTGATTGCCAAAATCAAACAGGAGAGAGCATCGGTGATTCTGATAGCGCCTGCGTGGCCATGCAGGACCTGGTATGCAGACCTAGTGGACATGTCATCTCTTCCACCATGGACTCTGCCTCTGAGGCAGGACCTTCTAATACAAGGTACTTTCAATCATCCAAATCTACTTTCTCTGAGACTGACTGCATGGAGATTGAACGCTTGATTCTATCAAGGCGTGGCTTCTCCGAGTCAGTCATTGATACCTTAATACAGGCTCGGAAGCCTGTCACCAGGAAAATCTACCATAAGATATGGCGTAAATATCTTTATTGGTGTGAATCCAAGAGTTACTCATGGAGTAAGGTTAGGATTCCTAGGATATTGTCCTTTCTCCAAGAGGGTTTGGACAAAGGCTTATCAGCTAGTTCTTTAAAAGGACAGATTTCTGCTCTGTCTATTCTTTTGCACAAGCGTCTGGCAGAAGTTCCAGACGTCCAGGCATTTTGTCAGGCTTTGGTTAGGATTCAGCCTGTGTTTAAAACTGTTGCTCCCCCGTGGAGCTTAAACTTGGTTCTTAAAGTTCTTCAGGGAGTTCCGTTTGAACCCCTTCATTCCATTGATATTAAACTTTTATCTTGGAAAGTTCTGTTTTTGATGGCTATTTCCTCGGCTCGAAGAGTCTCTGAGTTATCTGCCTTACATTGTGATTCTCCTTATCTGATTTTTCATTCAGACAAGGTAGTTCTGCGTACCAAACCTGGGTTTTTACCTAAGGTGGTTTCTAACAGGAATATCAATCAAGAGATTGTTGTTCCATCATTGTGTCCTAATCCTTCTTCAAAGAAGGAACGTCTTTAGCATAATCTGGACGTAGTCCGTGCCTTGAAGTTTTACTTACAGGCTACTAAAGATTTTCGTCAAACATCTGCCCTGTTTGTCGTTTACTCTGGACAGAGGAGAGGTCAAAAAGCTTCGGCAACCTCTCTCTTCTTTTGGCTTCGGAGCATAATACGCTTAGCCTATGAGACTGCTGGACAGCAGCCCCCTGAAAGGATTACAGCTCATTCTACTAGAGCTGTGGCTTCCACCTGGGCCTTTAAAAATGAGGCCTCTGTTGAACAGATTTGCAAGGCTGCTACTTGGTCTTCGCTTCACACCTTTTCAAAATTTTACAAATTTGACACTTTTGCTTCTTCGGAGGCTGTTTTTGGGAGAAAGGTTCTACAGGCAGTGGTTCCTTCCGTTTAAGTTCCTGCCTTGTCCCTCCCATCATCCGTGTACTTTAGCTTTGGTATTGGTATCCCACAAGTAATGGATGATCCGTGGACTGGATACACTTAACAAGAGAAAACATAATTTATGCTTACCTGATAAATGTATTTCTCTTGTAGTGTATCCAGTCCACGGCCCGCCCTGTCCTTTTAAGGCAGGTCTAAATTTTAATTAAACTACAGTCACCACTGCACCCTATGGTTTCTCCTTTCTCGTCTTGTTTCGGTCGAATGACTGGATATGGCAGTGAGGGGAGGAGCTATATAGCAGCTCTGCTGTGGGTGATCCTCTTGCAACTTCCTGTTGGGAAGGAGAATATCCCACAAGTAATGGATGATCCTTGGACTGGATACACTACAAGAGAAATAAATTTATCAGGTAAGCATAAATTATGTTTTTGTATTTTTGCATATATAGGCAAGTGGATGCAATATTAAAGGAGTATTTTGGGCACTTGAAATTGTTTTTTTCTGGTCAAAAATGTTTTTGCAGTTTTCAGAAAAATAGTTGCGCTTTTAAAAATTAAAGGCGCAGTACAGTTTTTTTGGCATTAATATTTTTCACATTTAATTTAATTCAGAGCTCCATATTTAAGCAAAGTACGACTATTATTAGTATTGCTAGTCTGTTTAACATGTCTGACACTGAGGAGAAACTCCTTGCTCTATGTGTTTAGATGCCACTGTGGAACCCCCTCTGACTTTTTGTCCCTCGTGTACTGAGAGGGCCTTACAATGTAAAGCACAAATTTTATGTAAAGATAAGGTGTCTAAAGATGATTCTCAGTCTGAGGAGAATCAGGGTATACCGCTAACTTCTCCCCAAGCGTCACAACCTTTAACGCCCACCCAAGCGACGCCTGGTTCTTCAACCGCATCTAATTCATTTATTCTGCAGGATATGGCTGCAGTTATGTCAATTACCCTTAGAGGTATTATCTAAGTTGCCAGTGTTACAGGGTAAACACAGTAGGATAGAGGTCAATTTGAATGCTGAGCCCTCTGATGCGTTGTTAGCTATTTCCGATGTACCCTCACAGGGATCTGAATTGGGGGTCAGGGAACTTCTGTCTAAGGGGGAACTTTCCGATTCGGGAAGTGCGTTACCTCAGATGGATTCAGACGTCATGTCCTTTAAATTTAAGCTTGAGCACCTCCGTCTTTTACTAAGGGAGGTTTTAGCGACTCTGGATGACTGTGACCCTATTGTGGTACCACCAGAGAAATTGTGTAAGATGGACAAATACTTAGAGGTACCTGCTGACGTTTTTCCGGTTCCTAAGAGAATCTCAGAGATTATTAAGAGGGAATGGGACAGACCGTTTATCCCGTTTTCTCCCTCTCCTAATTTCAAAAAGATGTATCCTATATCTGACACTGTTCTGGAATCTTGGCAAACAGTCCCTAAGGTGGAAGGAGCTATATCTACCCTTGCTAAGTGTACAACTATTCCTATTGAGGACAGCTGTGCTTTCAAAGACCCTATGGATAAGAAATTGGAGGGTCTTCTAAAGAAATTGTTTATTCATCAGGGTTTCCTCTTACAACCAACGGCCTGCATTGTACCAGTTACCACTGCAGCGGCCTTCTGGTTTGACGCCTTAGAAGAGTCCCTTAATACTGAGACTCCTTTAGAGGATATTTTAGACAGAATTAAGGCTCTTAAGCTGGCTGATTCTTTTATTACAGATTCCGCCTTTCAGATTGCCAAATTGGCGGCTAAGAATGCTGGATTTGCCATTTTGGCACGCAGAGCGTTAAGGTTAAAATCTTGGTCTGCTGATGTGTCATCAAAGTCAAAGCTTTTGGCTATTCCTTTCAAGGGAAGAACCCTATTCGGGCCAGACTTGAAAGAAATCATTTCAGACATTACGGGAGGTAAGGGTCATCTCCTACCTCAGGATAAAACAACTAAACTGAGGGGTAAACAAAATAATTTTCGTTCCTTTCGGAACTTTAAAGGAGTCCCCTCTTCTTCCTCTTCCTCCGCCAAGCAGGAAGGGAATTTCGCTCAGGCCAAATCTGTCTGGAGACCCAACCAGACTTGGAACAAGGGTAAACAACCCAAGAGGCCCACTGCTGCTACCAAGACAGCATGAAGGGGCGGCCCCCGATACGGGACCGGATTTAGTAGGGGCAGACTTTCCTTTTTTGCCCAGGCTTGGGTAAGAGATGTTCAGGACCCCTGGACACTGGAAATCTTGTCCCAAGGGTATCAACTGTAATTCAAAAGTTCTCTCACTAGGGGGAGGTTTCTTCTTTCATGATTGTCTGTAGACCAGATAAAAAGAGAGGCATTCTTACGTTGTGTAAAAGACCTCTCTACTATGGGAGTAATTTGTCCCATTCCAATACTGGAACAGGGGCAGGGGTTTTACTGAAATCTTTTTTGGTCCCCAAAAAGAGGGCACTTTTCGACCTATTTTAGATCTAAAAAGTCTAAACAAGTTTCTCAGAGTCCCATCCTTCAAGATGGAAACTCTTTGAACAATTCTGCCATTGATCCAGGAGGGTCAATATATGACTACCGTGGACTTGAAAGACGCATACCTTCATATTTCTATCCACAGGGATCATCACCAGTTCCTAAGGTTTGCCTTCCTGGACAATCATTTTCAGTTTGTGGCTCTTCCCTTTGGGTTGGCCACAGCACCCAGGATCTTCACGAAGGTTCTAGGGACCATTCTAGCAGTTCTCAGGCCGCGAGGTATTGCAGTGGCACCTTATTTGGACAATATTCTGATCCAGGTGTCGTCCTACCATCTGACAAAGTCTCATACAGACATGGTTCTGTCCTTTCTGAGGACTGACGGGTGGACGGTGAATCTAGAGAAGAGTTAATTAATTCCACAGACCAGAGTTCCCTTCCTGGGAACGCTAATAGATTCCATATCCATGAAAATTTTCTTGACAGAGGTTAGAAAGTTAAAGATTCTGAATACATGCCGAGCCCTTCAGTCCAATCCTCAGCCATCAGTGGCCCAGTGCATGGAGGTAATTGGATTGATGGTGGCGGCAATGGACATCATTCCATTTGCTCATTTTCATCTCAGACCACTACAGCTGAGCATAATCAGACAGTGGAATGGAGATTATGCAAATTTGTCTCCTCAGATAGAGCTGGATCAGGAGACAAGAGACTCTCTTCTTTGGTGGTTGTCTCAGGATCATCTGTCCCAAGGGATGTGCTTCCGCAGACCCTCATGTGTGATAGTGACGACGGACGCCAGCCTTCTAGGTTGGGACGAGGTCTGGAATTCCCTGAAGGCTCAGGGTGTGTGGACTCAGTCAGAGTCAATTTTTCCAATCAATATTCTGGAATTGAGAGCAATATTCAATGCGCTTCAGGCGTGGCCTCAGTTGGCTTCGGCCAAGTTCATTCACTTTCAGTTGGACAACATCACAACTGTAGCTTACATCAATCATCAGGGAGGAACAAGGAGTTCCTTAGCGATGACAGAAGTATCCAAGATAATTCAGTGGGCGGAGACTCACTCTTGTTATCTGTCAGCAATCTATATACCAGGAGTGGACAACTGGGAAGTGGACTTTTTAAGCAGACAGACGTTTCATCCGGGGGAGTGGGAACTCCATCTGGAGGTCTTTGCCACTCTGATCCTCAGATGGGGCAGAGCGGAGTTGGATCTGATGGCATCTCGTCAGAATGCCAAACTTCCAAGATACGGATCCAGGTCAAGGGATCCTCAGGCTGAACTGATAGATGCCTTGGCAGTGCCTTGGTCGTTCAACCTAGCTTATGTGTTTCCACTGTTTGCTCTCCTGCCCCGAGTGATTGCTCGGATCAAACAGGAGAAGGCTTCAGTAATTCTAATTGCGCCTGCGTGGCCTCGCAGGACTGGGTATGCCGGTCTAGTGGACATGTCCTCTCTGTCACCGTGGAAGCTTCCATTGAGGCAGGACCTTCTCATTCAGGGACTCTTCCAGCATCCGAATCTAGTTTTTCTGCAACTGACTGCTTAAAGATTGAATGCTTGATTTTATCTAAGCGGGGGTTCTCTGATTCGGTCATTGATACTTTGATTCAGGCACGTAAGCCTGTTACTAGAAAGATCTACCATAAGATATGGCGTAAATATCTTTATTGGTGCGAATCCAAGGGCTACTTATGGAGTAGAGTTAGGATTCCCAGGATTCTGTCTTTTCTCCAAGAAGGATTGGAGAAAGGGTTATCAGCAAGTTCCTTAAAGGGACAAATCTCTGCTTTGTCAATTTTGCTACACAAACGTTTGGCAGATGTTTCAGAAGTTCAGTCTTTTTGTCAGGCTCTAGCCAGAATTAAGCCTGTGTTTAGACCAATTGCTCCACCCTGGAGTTTGAATTTAGTTCTTAATGTTCTTCAAGGAGTTCCGTTTGAACCCATCCATTCCATAGATATTAAGTTGTTATCTTGGTAAGTTTTATTTTTGGTTGCTATTTCTTCTGCTCATAGAGTTTCGGAGCTTTCTGCGCTACAATGTGATTCACCTTATCTTATCTTCCATTCTGATAAGGTGGTTTTACGTACCAAACCTGGTTTCCATCCTAAGGTTGTTTCTAATAAGAATATTAATCAGGAAATTGTTGTTCGTTCATTATGTCCTAATCCTTCTTCTAAGAAGGAGTGTATGTTGCATAACTTAGACGTGGTCCGTGCCCTGAAGTTTTACTTGCAGGCGACTAAGGATTTCCATCAATCATTTTCATTATTCATTGTCTTTTCTGGAAAGCGTAGGGGTCAGAAAGCTACGGCTACCTCTCTTTCTTTTTGGCTGAAGAGTATCATCCTTCTGGCGTATGAGACTGCTGGACAGCAGCCTCCTGAAAGAATTACGGCTCATTCTACTAGGGCTGTGGCTTCCTCATGGGCTTTTAAAAACAATGCTTCTGTTGAACAGATTTGTAAGGCTGCGACTTGGTCATCCCTTCACACTTTTTCCAAATTTTACAAATTTGATACTTTTGCTTCTTCTGAGGCTGGTTTTGGGAGAAAGGTTCTTCAAGCAGTGGTGCCTTCCGTTTAGGTTCCTGTCTTGTCCCTCCCTTTCATCCGTGTCCTGTAGCTTTGTTATTGTATCCCACAAGTAAGGATGGAATCTGTGGACTCGTCATATCTTGTAGAAGAAAAGGAAATGTATGCTTACCTGATAAATTTATTTCTTCTACGATATGACGAGTCCACGGCCCACCCTGTCATTTTTAAGATAGGTATATATTATATTTTTGTTAAACTTCAGTCACCTCTGCACCTTTGGCTTTTCCTTTTTCTTCCTAACTTCAGTCGAATGACTGGGGGTGGAGGGGAAGGGAGGAGCTATATATTACAGCTCTGCTGTGGTGCACTTTGCCACTTCCTGTTAGCAGGAGGTTAATATCCCACAAGTAAGGATGAAATCCGTGGACTCGTCATATCGTAGAAGAAATAAATTTATCAGGTAAGCATACATTTCCTTTTTTATTCTTTAACATATTTATAAGTCTGTTTTTGCACATTGCTTTACTTCATGTGATTTCTCTTCCTATGTTGTCTCTTACTGGGATGTCACTGAATATGAAACATCATTGCAAATGATGTAATTTAAAGTTGTTAGGATTGTGCTTTCTATAGTTGTGAGATGTCTGTATTTGCAATACCGTTCTGTCTAGGAAGCTTTACCTCTAATTAAAATAGTATACAGAAATGTTTTGTATTGCTGTGTTATTAACCCTCTAGACAGCCATATAAAATGCTACCTCTTGTGCCCAACACTTGGTGTGCGAACGGTGCTGACCGGGCGTGTGGCCAGGACGCCGCTCCATTTTGTGTAATACGTGTTGATAATAAAACATGTTGTCTTGAGAAAGGCTTGACAGAGCCAAAACGTTGACATCTGACTTTTATTAATACTAAAGAATAAATATTATTTTCTTAAATCCTGTGAGTGCCCTTCTACAAATGGATATATATAGATATTGTATGATATAAATATAATTAACTTCTCCTGGGATATAGTAATTATTGAATGGGGTCACATATTATTTCTCTGCCTAATTTTGATGCTGTTTTCTAACAATAACCATGTGCCCAGAATGTGTCCCAAAGACTGGTATTGCCCATATTATGGGGTAGGTGTAAGAGCTGTAATCTGTATAATAAACAGAGTCTAAACTACAGTTTTACTATCAAATGGGTGAGTTGTGATTGTAGAGTGGGCAGAGCAATTGAACAGTTGGTTGTTAATACTCGGGTAACATGCTTGCTCTGCTACAAAGTGTCCCTGGATTTTGTTTTAAATGGTGGCCACTATGGGTAATGCTGTGTGTAACCTGACCATATGCTGTGATCCCTCTGTAGGGTGTGTGTAACATGACTGTGTCCTGTTATCCCCCTGTAAGGGGTGTGTAACCGGACTGTGTGCTGTGATCCCGCTGTAGTATGTGTGTGTAACCGGACCGTGTGCTGTGATCCCGCTGTAGTATGTGTGTGTAACCGGACCGTGTGCTATGATCCCCCTGTAGTATGTGAGTGTAACCTGACCATGTGCTGTGATCCCTCTGTAGGGTGTGTGTAACCTGACTGTGTGCTGTGATGCACCTGTAGTATGTGTATTTAACCTGACTGTGTGCTGTGATGCGCCTGTAGTATGTGTGTTTAACTGTCACATGTTCTGTGATCCCCCTGTAGTATGTGTGTGTAACCGGAACGTGTGCTGTGATCACCCTGTAGTACGTGTGTGTAACTTGACCATGTGCTGTGATCCCTCTGTAGTATGTGTGTGTAACTTGACCATGTGCTGTGATCCCTCTGTAGTATGTGTGTGTAACTTGACCATGTGCTGTGATCCCCCTGTAGTATGTGTGTGTAACGTGACCATGTGCTGTGATCCCTCTGTAGTATGTGTGTGTAACCTGACCGTGTGCTGTGATCCCCCTGTAGTATGTGTGTGTAACCTGACCGTGTGCTGTGATCCCTCTGTAGGGTGTGTGTAACCTGACTGTGTGCTGTGATCCCCCTGTAGTATGTGTGTGTAACCTGACCGTGTGCTGTGATCCCTCTGTAGGGTGTGTGTAACCTGACTGTGTGCTGTGATCCCGCTATAGTATGTGTGTGTAACCTGACTGTGTGCTGTGATCCCTCTGTAGGGTGTGTGTAACCTGACCGTGTGCTGTGATCCCTCTGTAGGGTGTGTGTAATCTGACCGTGTGCTGTGATCCCCCTGTAGTATGTGTGTGTAACCTTACTGTGTGCTGTGATCAGCCTGTAGTATGTGTGTTTAAACGGAACATGTTCTGTGATCCCCCTGTAGTATGTGTGTGTAACCTGACCGTGTGCTGTGATCCCTCTGTAGGGTGTGTGTAACCTGACTGTGTGCTGTGATACCTCTGTAGGGTGTGTGTAATCTGACCGTGTGCTGTGATCCCTCTGTAGGGTGTGTGTAACCTGACTGTGTGCTGTGATCCCGCTGTAGTATGTGTGTGTAACCTGACTGTGTGCTGTGATCTCTCTGTAGGGTGTGTGTAACCTGACTGTGTGCTGTGATCCCTCTGTAGGGTGTGTGTAATCTGACCGTGTGCTGTGATCCCCCTGTAGTATGTGTGTGTAACCTTACTGTGTGCTGTGATCAGCCTGTAGTATGTGTGTTTAAACGGAACATGTTCTGTGATCCCCCTGTAGTATGTGTGTGTAACCTGACCGTGTGCTGTGATCCCTCTGTAGGGTGTGTGTAACCTGACTGTGTGCTGTGATACCTCTGTAGGGTGTGTGTAATCTGACCGTGTGCTGTGATCCCTCTGTAGGGTGTGTGTAACCTGACTGTGTGCTGTGATCCCGCTGTAGTATG
The DNA here is from genome assembly GCF_027579735.1 of Bombina bombina. NCBI lineage: Eukaryota > Metazoa > Chordata > Amphibia > Anura > Bombinatoridae > Bombina > Bombina bombina. The sequence continues at coordinate 1,154,420,431 of NC_069504.1, forward strand.
TGTGTGTAACCTGACTGTGTGCTGTGATCTCTCTGTAGGGTGTGTGTAACCTGACTGTGTGCTGTGATCCCCCTGTAGTATGTATGTGTAACCTGACTGTGTGCTGTGATCCCTCTGTAGGGTGTGTGTAACCTGACTGTGTGCTGTGATCCCGCTGTAGTATGTGTGTGTAACCTGACCGTGTGCTGTGATCCCCCTGTAGTATGTGTGTGTAACCAGACCGTGTGTTGTGATCCCCCTGTAGTATGTGTGTGTAACCAGACCGTGTGCTGTGATCCCCCTGTAGTATGTGTGTGTAATCTGACCATGTGCTGTGATCCCCTGTAGTATGTGTGTGTAACCTGTGTGCTGTGATCTCCCTGTAGTATGTTTGTGTAACCTGACCGTGTGCTGTGATCCCCCTGTAGTATGTGTGTGTAACCTGACTGTGTGCTGTGATCCCCCTGTAGTATGTGTGTGTAACCTGACCGTGTGATGTGATCCCCCTGTAGTATGTGTGTGTAACCTGACCGTGTGCTGTGATCCCCCTGTAGTATGTGTGTGTAACCTGACTGTGTGCTGTGATCCCGCTGTAGTATGTGTGTGTAACCTGACCGTGTGCTGTGATCCCCCTGTAGTATGTGTGTGTAACCTGACTGTGTGCTGTGATCCCCCTGTAGTATGTGTGTGTTATCGGAACGTGTGCTGTGATCCCCCTGTAGTATATGTGTGTAACCTGACTGTGTGCTGTGATCCTCCTGTAGTATATGTGTGTAACCTGACTGTGTGCTGTCATCCCCCTGTAGTATGTGTGTGTAACCTGACTGTGTGCTGTGATCCCCCTGTAGTATGTGTGTGTAACCTGACTGTGTGCTGTGATCCCCCTGTAGTATGTGTGTGTAACCTGACTGTGTGCTGTGATCCCGCTGTAGTATGTGTGTGTAACCTGACTGTGTGCTGTGATCCCCCTGTAGTATGTGTGTGTAACCTGACTCTGTGCTGTGATCACCCCTGTAGTATGTGTGTATAACCTGACTGTGTGCTGTGATCACCCCTGTAGTATGTGTGTATAACCTGACCGTGTGCTGTGATCCCCCTGTAGTATGTGTGTGTAACCTGACTGTGTGCTGTGATGCGCCTGTAGTATGTGTGTGTAACCTTACTGTGTGCTGTGATGCGCCTGTAGTATGTGTGTGTAACCTGACTGTGTGCTGTGATCCCCCTGTAGTATGTGTGTGTAACCTGACCGTGTGATGTGATCCCCCTGTAGTATGTGTGTGTAACCTGACCGTGTGATGTGATCCCCCTGTAGTATGTGTGTGTAACCTGACTGTGTGCTGTGATCCCCCTGTAGTATGTGTGTGTAACCTGACCGTGTGCTGTGATCCCCCTGTAGTATGTGTGTGTAACCTGTGTGCTGTGATCCCCCTGTAGTATGTGTGTGTAACCTGTGTGCTGTGATCCCCCTGTAGTATGTGTGTGTAACCTGTGTGCTGTGATCCCCCTGTAGTATGTGTGTATAACCTGACTGTGTGCTGTGATCCCCCTGTAGTATGTGTGTGTAACCTGTGTGCTGTGATCCCCCTGTAGTATGTGTGTGTAACCTGTGTGCTGTGATCCCCCTGTAGTATGTGTGTGTAACCTGTGTGCTGTGATCCCCCTGTAGTATGTGTGTATAACCTGACTGTGTGCTGTGATCCCCCTGTAGTATGTGTGTGTAACCTGACCGTGTGCTGTGATCCCCCTGTAGTATGTGTGTGTAACCTGACTGTGTGCTGTGATCCCCCTGTAGTATGTGTGTGTAACCTGACTGTGTGCTGTGATCACCCTGTAGTATGTGTGTGTAACCTGACTGTGTGCTGTGATCCCCCTGTAGTATGTGTGTGTAACCTGACTGTGTGCTGTGATCCCCCTGTAGTATGTGTGTGTAACCTGACTGTGTGCTGTGATCACCCTGTAGTATGTGTGTGTATCCTGATCGTATGCTGTGATCCCGCTGTAGTATGTGTGTGTTTAACCTGACTGTGTGCTGTGATCCCCCTGTAGTATGTGTGTGTAACCTGACCATGTGCTGTGATCCCCCTGTAGTATGTGTGTGTAACCTTACTGTGTGCTGTGATGCGCCTGTAATATGTGTGTGTAACCTTACTGTGTGCTGTGATGTGCCTGTAGTATGTGTGTGTAACCTGACTGTGTGCTGTGATCCCCCTGTAGTATGTGTGTGTAACCTGACCTTGTGATGTGATCCCCCTGTAGTATGTGTGTGTAACCTGACTGTGTGCTGTGATCCCCCTGGTGCCCGCCCTGTCCTTTTAAGGCAGGTCTAAATTTTAATTAAACTACAGTCACCACTGCACCCTATGGTTTCTCCTTTCTCGTCTTGTTTCGGTCGAATGACTGGATATGGCAGTGAGGGGAGGAGCTATATAGCAGCTCTGCTGTGGGTGATCCTCTTGCAACTTCCTGTTGGGAAGGAGAATATCCCACAAGTAATGGATGATCCTTGGACTGGATACACTACAAGAGAAATAAATTTATCAGGTAAGCATAAATTATGTTTTTGTATTTTTGCATATATAGGCAAGTGGATGCAATATTAAAGGAGTATTTTGGGCACTTGAAATTGTTTTTTTCTGGTCAAAAATGTTTTTGCAGTTTTCAGAAAAATAGTTGCGCTTTTAAAAATTAAAGGCGCAGTACAGTTTTTTTGGCATTAATTTTTTTCACATTTAATTTAATTCAGAGCTCCATATTTAAGCAAAGTACGACTATTATTAGTATTGCTAGTCTGTTTAACATGTCTGACACTGAGGAGAAACTCCTTGCTCTATGTGTTTAGATGCCACTGTGGAACCCCCTCTGACTTTTTGTCCCTCGTGTACTGAGAGGGCCTTACAATGTAAAGCACAAATTTTATGTAAAGATAAGGTGTCTAAAGATGATTCTCAGTCTGAGGAGAATCAGGGTATACCGCTAACTTCTCCCCAAGCGTCACAACCTTTAACGCCCACCCAAGCGACGCCTGGTTCTTCAACCGCATCTAATTCATTTATTCTGCAGGATATGGCTGCAGTTATGTCAATTACCCTTAGAGGTATTATCTAAGTTGCCAGTGTTACAGGGTAAACACAGTAGGATAGAGGTCAATTTGAATGCTGAGCCCTCTGATGCGTTGTTAGCTATTTCCGATGTACCCTCACAGGGATCTGAATTGGGGGTCAGGGAACTTCTGTCTAAGGGGGAACTTTCCGATTCGGGAAGTGCGTTACCTCAGATGGATTCAGACGTCATGTCCTTTAAATTTAAGCTTGAGCACCTCCGTCTTTTACTTAGGGAGGTTTTAGCGACTCTGGATGACTGTGACCCTATTGTGGTACCACCAGAGAAATTGTGTAAGATGGACAAATACTTAGAGGTACCTGCTGACGTTTTTCCGGTTCCTAAGAGAATCTCAGAGATTATTAAGAGGGAATGGGACAGACCGTTTATCCCGTTTTCTCCCTCTCCTAATTTCAAAAAGATGTATCCTATATCTGACACTGTTCTGGAATCTTGGCAAACAGTCCCTAAGGTGGAAGGAGCTATATCTACCCTTGCTAAGTGTACAACTATTCCTATTGAGGACAGCTGTGCTTTCAAAGACCCTATGGATAAGAAATTGGAGGGTCTTCTAAAGAAATTGTTTATTCATCAGGGTTTCCTCTTACAACCAACGGCCTGCATTGTACCAGTTACCACTGCAGCGGCCTTCTGGTTTGACGCCTTAGAAGAGTCCCTTAATACTGAGACTCCTTTAGAGGATATTTTAGACAGAATTAAGGCTCTTAAGCTGGCTGATTCTTTTATTACAGATTCCGCCTTTCAGATTGCCAAATTGGCGGCTAAGAATGCTGGATTTGCCATTTTGGCACGCAGAGCGTTAAGGTTAAAATCTTGGTCTGCTGATGTGTCATCAAAGTCAAAGCTTTTGGCTATTCCTTTCAAGGGAAGAACCCTATTCGGGCCAGACTTGAAAGAAATCATTTCAGACATTACGGGAGGTAAGGGTCATCTCCTACCTCAGGATAAAACAACTAAACTGAGGGGTAAACAAAATAATTTTCGTTCCTTTCGGAACTTTAAAGGAGTCCCCTCTTCTTCCTCTTCCTCCGCCAAGCAGGAAGGGAATTTCGCTCAGGCCAAATCTGTCTGGAGACCCAACCAGACTTGGAACAAGGGTAAACAACCCAAGAGGCCCACTGCTGCTACCAAGACAGCATGAAGGGGCGGCCCCCGATACGGGACCGGATTTAGTAGGGGCAGACTTTCCTTTTTTGCCCAGGCTTGGGTAAGAGATGTTCAGGACCCCTGGACACTGGAAATCTTGTCCCAAGGGTATCAACTGTAATTCAAAAGTTCTCTCACTAGGGGGAGGTTTCTTCTTTCATGATTGTCTGTAGACCAGATAAAAAGAGAGGCATTCTTACGTTGTGTAAAAGACCTCTCTACTATGGGAGTAATTTGTCCCATTCCAATACTGGAACAGGGGCAGGGGTTTTACTGAAATCTTTTTTGGTCCCCAAAAAGAGGGCACTTTTCGACCTATTTTAGATCTAAAAAGTCTAAACAAGTTTCTCAGAGTCCCATCCTTCAAGATGGAAACTCTTTGAACAATTCTGCCATTGATCCAGGAGGGTCCATATATGACTACCGTGGACTTGAAAGACGCATACCTTCATATTTCTATCCACAGGGATCATCACCAGTTCCTAAGGTTTGCCTTCCTGGACAATCATTTTCAGTTTGTGGCTCTTCCCTTTGGGTTGGCCACAGCACCCAGGATCTTCACGAAGGTTCTAGGGACCATTTTAGCAGTTCTCAGGCCGCAAGGTATTGCAGTGGCACCTTATTTGGACAATATTCTGATCCAGGTGTCGTCCTACCATCTGACAAAGTCTCATACAGACATGGTTCTGTCCTTTCTGAGGACTGACGGGTGGACAGTGAATCTAGAGAAGAGTTAATTAATTCCACAGACCAGAGTTCCCTTCCTGGGAACGCTAATAGATTCCATATCCATGAAAATTTTCTTGACAGAGGTTAGAAAGTTAAAGATTCTGAATACATGCCGAGCCCTTCAGTCCAATCCTCGGCCATCAGTGGCCCAGTGCATGGAGGTAATTGGATTGATGGTGGCGGCAATGGACATCATTCCATTTGCTCATTTTCATCTCAGACCACTACAGCTGAGCATAATCAGACAGTGGAATGGAGATTATGCAAATTTGTCTCCTCAGATAGAGCTGGATCAGGAGACAAGAGACTCTCTTCTTTGGTGGTTGTCTCAGGATCATCTGTCCCAAGGGATGTGCTTCCGCAGACCCTCATGTGTGATAGTGACGACGGACGCCAGCCTTCTAGGTTGGGACGAGGTCTGGAATTCCCTGAAGGCTCAGGGTGTGTGGACTCAGTCAGAGTCAATTTTTCCAATCAATATTCTGGAATTGAGAGCAATATTCAATGCGCTTCAGGCGTGGCCTCAGTTGGCTTCGGCCAAGTTCATTCACTTTCAGTTGGACAACATCACAACTGTAGCTTACATCAATCATCAGGGAGGAACAAGGAGTTCCTTAGCGATGACAGAAGTATCCAAGATAATTCAGTGGGCGGAGACTCACTCTTGTTATCTGTCAGCAATCTATATACCAGGAGTGGACAACTGGGAAGTGGACTTTTTAAGCAGACAGACGTTTCATCCGGGGGAGTGGGAACTCCATCTGGAGGTCTTTGCCACTCTGATCCTCAGATGGGGCAGAGCGGAGTTGGATCTGATGGCATCTCGTCAGAATGCCAAACTTCCAAGATACGGATCCAGGTCAAGGGATCCTCAGGCTGAACTGATAGATGCCTTGGCAGTGCCTTGGTCGTTCAACCTAGCTTATGTGTTTCCACTGTTTGCTCTCCTGCCCCGAGTGATTGCTCGGATCAAACAGGAGAAGGCTTCAGTAATTCTAATCGCGCCTGCGTGGCCTCACAGGACTGGGTATGCCGGTCTAGTGGACATGTCCTCTCTGTCACCGTGGAAGCTTCCATTGAGGCAGGACCTTCTCATTCAGGGACTCTTCCAGCATCCGAATCTAGTTTCTCTGCAACTGACTGCTTAAAGATTGAATGCTTGATTTTATCTAAGCGGGGGTTCTCTGATTCGGTCATTGATACTTTGATTCAGGCACGTAAGCCTGTTACTAGAAAGATCTACCATAAGATATGGCGTAAATATCTTTATTGGTGCGAATCCAAGGGCTACTTATGGAGTAGAGTTAGGATTCCCAGGATTCTGTCTTTTCTCCAAGAAGGATTGGAGAAAGGGTTATCAGCAAGTTCCTTAAAGGGACAAATCTCTGCTTTGTCAATTTTGCTACACAAACGTTTGGCAGATGTTTCAGAAGTTCAGTCTTTTTGTCAGGCTCTAGCCAGAATTAAGCCTGTGTTTAGACCAATTGCTCCACCCTGGAGTTTGAATTTAGTTCTTAATGTTCTTCAAGGAGTTCCGTTTGAACCCATCCATTCCATAGATATTAAGTTGTTATCTTGGTAAGTTTTATTTTTGGTTGCTATTTCTTCTGCTCATAGAGTTTCGGAGCTTTCTGCGCTACAATGTGATTCACCTTATCTTATCTTCCATTCTGATAAGGTGGTTTTACGTACCAAACCTGGTTTCCATCCTAAGGTTGTTTCTAATAAGAATATTAATCAGGAAATTGTTGTTCGTTCATTATGTCCTAATCCTTCTTCTAAGAAGGAGTGTATGTTGCATAACTTAGACGTGGTCCGTGCCCTGAAGTTTTACTTGCAGGAGACTAAGGATTTCCATCAATCATTTTCATTATTCATTGTCTTTTCTGGAAAGCGTAGGGGTCAGAAAGCTACGGCTACCTCTCTTTCTTTTTGGCTGAAGAGTATCATCCTTCTGGCGTATGAGACTGCTGGACAGCAGCCTCCTGAAAGAATTACGGCTCATTCTACTAGGGCTGTGGCTTCCTCATGGGCTTTTAAAAACAATGCTTCTGTTGAACAGATTTGTAAGGCTGCGACTTGGTCGTCCCTTCACACTTTTTCCAAATTTTACAAATTTGATACTTTTGCTTCTTCTGAGGCTGGTTTTGGGAGAAAGGTTCTTCAAGCAGTGGTGCCTTCCGTTTAGGTTCCTGTCTTGTCCCTCCCTTTCATCCGTGTCCTGTAGCTTTGTTATTGTATCCCACAAGTAAGGATGGAATCTGTGGACTCGTCATATCTTGTAGAAGAAAAGGAAATGTATGCTTACCTGATAAATTTATTTCTTCTACGATATGACGAGTCCACGGCCCACCCTGTCATTTTTAAGATAGGTATATATTATATTTTTGTTAAACTTCAGTCACCTCTGCACCTTTGGCTTTTCCTTTTTCTTCCTAACTTCAGTCGAATGACTGGGGGTGGAGGGGAAGGGAGGAGCTATATATTACAGCTCTGCTGTGGTGCACTTTGCCACTTCCTGTTAGCAGGAGGTTAATATCCCACAAGTAAGGATGAAATCCGTGGACTCGTCATATCGTAGAAGAAATAAATTTATCAGGTAAGCATACATTTCCTTTTTTATTCTTTAACATATTTATAAGTCTGTTTTTGCACATTGCTTTACTTCATGTGATTTCTCTTCCTATGTTGTCTCTTACTGGGATGTCACTGAATATGAAACATCATTGCAAATGATGTAATTTAAAGTTGTTAGGATTGTGCTTTCTATAGTTGTGAGATGTCTGTATTTGCAATACCGTTCTGTCTAGGAAGCTTTACCTCTAATTAAAATAGTATACAGAAATGTTTTGTATTGCTGTGTTATTAACCCTCTAGACAGCCATATAAAATGCTACCTCTTGTGCCCAACACTTGGTGTGCGAACGGTGCTGACCGGGCGTGTGGCCAGGACGCCGCTCCATTTTGTGTAATACGTGTTGATAATAAAACATGTTGTCTTGAGAAAGGCTTGACAGAGCCAAAACGTTGACATCTGACTTTTATTAATACTAAAGAATAAATATTATTTTCTTAAATCCTGTGAGTGCCCTTCTACAAATGGATATATATAGATATTGTATGATATAAATATAATTAACTTCTCCTGGGATATAGTAATTATTGAATGGGGTCACATATTATTTATCTGCCTAATTTTGATGCTGTTTTGTAACAATAACCATGTGCCCAGAATGTGTCCCAAAGACTGGTATTGCCCATATTATGGGGTAGGTGTAAGAGCTGTAATCTGTATAATAAACAGAGTCTAAACTACAGTTTTACTATCAAATGGGTGAGTTGTGATTGTAGAGTGGGCAGAGCAATTGAACAGTTGGTTGTTAATACTCGGGTAACATGCTTGCTCTGCTACAAAGTGTCCCTGGATTTTGTTTTAAATGGTGGCCACTATGGGTAATGCTGTGTGTAACCTGACCATATGCTGTGATCCCTCTGTAGGGTGTGTGTAACATGACTGTGTCCTGTTATCCCCCTGTAAGGGGTGTGTAACCGGACTGTGTGCTGTGATCCCGCTGTAGTATGTGTGTGTAACCGGACCGTGTGCTATGATCCCCCTGTAGTATGTGTGTGTAACCTGACCATATGCTGTGATCCCTCTGTAGTATGTGTGTGTAACCTGACCATATGCTGTGATCCCTCTGTAGTATGTGTGTGTAACCTGACCGTGTGCTATGATCCCCCTGTAGTATGTGTGTGTAACCTGACCATATGCTGTGATCCCTCTGTAGTATGTGTGTGTAACCTGACCGTGTGCTGTGATCCCCCTGTAGTATGTGTGTGTAACCTGACCATATGCTGTGATCCCTCTGTAGGGTGTGTGTAACATGACTGTGTCCTGTTATCCCCCTGTAAGGGGTGTGTAACCGGACTGTGTGCTGTGATCCCGCTGTAGTATGTGTGTGTAACCGGACTGTGTGCTGTGATCCCGCTGTAGTATGTGTGTGTAACCGGACCGTGTGCTGTGATCCCGCTGTAGTATGTGTGTGTAACCGGACCGTGTGCTATGATCCCCCTGTAGTATGTGTGTGTAACCTGACCATGTGCTGTGATCCCTCTGTAGGGTGTGTGTAACCTGACTGTGTGCTGTGATGCACCTGTAGTATGTGTATTTAACCTGACTGTGTGATGTGATGCGCCTGTAGTATGTGTGTTTAACTGTCACATGTTCTGTGATCCCCCTGTAGTATGTGTGTGTAACCGGAACGTGTGCTGTGATCACCCTGTAGTATGTGTGTGTAACTTGACCATGTGCTGTGATCCCTCTGTAGTATGTGTGTGTAACCTGACCATGTGCTGTGATCCCTCTGTAGTATGTGTGTGTAACGTGACCATGTGCTGTGATCCCTCTGTAGTATGTGTGTGTAACCTGACCATGTGCTGTGATCCCCCTGTAGTATGTGTGTGTAACCTGACTGTGTGCTGTGATCCCCCTGTAGTATGTGTGTGTAACCTGACTGTGTGCTGTGATCCCCCTGTAGTATGTGTGTGTAACCTGACCGTGTGCTGTGATCCCCCTGTAGTATGTGTGTGTAACCTGACTGTGTGCTGTGATCCCCCTGTAGTATGTGTGTGTAACCTGACCGTGTGCTGTGATCCCCCTGTAGTATGTGTGTGTAACCTGACCGTGTGCTGTGATCCTCCTGTAGTATGTGTGTGTAACCTGACTGTGTGCTGTGATCCCCCTGTAGTATGTGTGTGTAACCTGACTGTGTGCTGTGATCCCCCTGTAGTATGTGTGTGTAACCTGACCATGTGCTGTGATCCCTCTGTAGTATGTGTGTGTAACGTGACCATGTGCTGTGATCCCTCTGTAGTATGTGTGTGTAACCTGACCGTGTGCTGTGATCCCCCTGTAGTATGTGTGTGTAACCTGACCGTGTGCTGTGATCCCCCTGTAGTATGTGTGTGTAACCTGACTGTGTGCTGTGATCCCCCTGTAGTATGTGTGTGTAACCTGACCATGTGCTGTGATCCCTCTGTAGTATGTGTGTGTAACGTGACCATGTGCTGTGATCCCTCTGTAGTATGTGTGTGTAACCTGACCGTGTGCTGTGATCCCCCTGTAGTATGTGTGTGTAACCTGACCGTGTGATGTGATCCCCCTGTAGTATGTGTGTGTAACCTGACCGTGTGATGTGATCCCTCTGTAGTATGTGTGTGTAACCTGACCGTGTGATGTTATCCTCCTGTAGTATGTGTGTGTAACCTGACTGTGTGCTGTTATCCTCCTGTAGTATGTGTGTGTAACCTGACTGTGTGCTGTGATCCCCCTGTAGTATGTGTGTGTAACCTGACCATGTGCTGTGATCCCTCTGTAGTATGTGTGTGTAATCTGACCGTGTGCTGTGATCCCCCTGTAGTATGTGTGTGTAACCTGACCGTGTGCTGTGATCCCCCTGTAGTATGTGTGTGTAACCTGACAGTGTGCTGTGATCCCTCTGTAGGGTGTGTGTAACCTGACCGTGTGCTGTGATCCCGCTGTAGTATGTGTGTGTAACCTGACTGTGTGCTGTGATCCCCCTGTAGTATGTGTGTGTAACCTGACCATGTGCTGTGATCCCTCTGTAGTATGTGTGTGTAACCTGACTGTGTGCTGTGATCCCTCTGTAGTATGTGTGTGTAATCTGACCGTGTGCTGTGATCCCCCTGTAGTATGTGTGTGTAACCTTACTGTGTGCTGTGATGCGCCTGTAGTATGTGTGTTTAAACGGAACATGTTCTGTGATCCCCCTGTAGTATGTGTGTGTAACCTGTCCGTGTGCTGTGATCCCTCTGTAGGGTGTGTGTAACCTGACTGTGTGCTGTGATCCCTCTGTAGGGTGTGTGTAATCTGACCGTGTGCTGTGATCCCTCTGTAGGGTGTGTGTAACCTGACTGTGTGCTGTGATCCCCCTGTAGTATGTGTGTGTAACCTGACCGTGTGATGTGATCCCTCTGTAGTATGTGTGTGTAACCTGACCATGTGCTGTGATCCCCCTGTAGTATGTGAGTGTAACCTGACCATGTGCTGTGATCCCCCTGTAGTATGTGTGTGTAACCTGACTGTGTGCTGTGATCCCTCTGTAGTGTGTGTGTGTAACCTCCTGACCGTGTGCTGTGATCCCCCTGTAGTATGTGTGTGTAATCTGACCATGTGCTGTGATCCCCTGTAGTATGTGTGTGTAACCTGTGTGCTGTGATCTCCCTGTAGTATGTGTGTGTAACCTGACTGTGTGCTGTGATCCCTCTGTAGTATGTGTGTGTAACCTGACCGTGTGATGTGATCCCTCTGTAGTATGTGTGTGTAACCTGACCGTGTGCTGTGATCCCCCTGTAGTATGTGTGTGTAACCTGACCGTGTGCTGTGATCCCTCTGTAGTATGTGTGTGTAACCTGACTGTGTGCTGTGATCCCCCTGTAGTATGTGTGTGTAACCTGACCGTGTGCTGTGATCCCCCTGTAGTATGTGTGTGTAACCTGACTGTGTGCTGTGATCCCCCTGTAGTATGTGTGTGTAACCTGACCGTGTGATGTGATCCCCCTGTAGTATGTGTGTGTAACCTGACCGTGTGCTGTGATCCCCCTGTAGTATGTGTGTGTAACCTGACTGTGTGCTGTGATCCCGCTGTAGTATGTGTGTGTAACCTGACCGTGTGCTGTGATCCCCCTGTAGTATGTGTGTGTAACCTGACTGTGTGCTGTCATCCCCCTGTAGTATGTGTGTGTAACCTGACTGTGTGCTGTGATCCCCCTGTAGTATGTGTGTGTAACCTGACTGTGTGCTGTGATCCCCCTGTAGTATGTGTGTGTAACCTGACTGTGTGCTGTGATCACCCCTGTAGTATGTGTGTATAACCTGACCGTGTGCTGTGATCCCCCTGTAGTATGTGTGTGTAACCTGACTGTGTGCTGTGATGCGCCTGTAGTATGTGTGTGTAACCTTACTGTGTGCTGTGATGCGCCTGTAGTATGTGTGTGTAACCTGACTGTGTGCTGTGATCCCCCTGTAGTATGTGTGTGTAACCTGACCGTGTGATGTGATCCCCCTGTAGTATGTGTGTGTAACCTGACCGTGTGATGTGATCCCCCTGTAGTATGTGTGTGTAACCTGACTGTGTGCTGTGATCCCCCTGTAGTATGTGTGTGTAACCTGACCGTGTGCTGTGATCCCCCTGTAGTATGTGTGTGTAACCTGTGTGCTGTGATCCCCCTGTAGTATGTGTGTGTAACCTGACTGTGTGCTGTGATCCCCCTGTAGTATGTGTGTGTAACCTGTGTGCTGTGATCCCCCTGTAGTATGTGTGTGTAACCTGACTGTGTGCTGTGATCCCCCTGTAGTATGTGTGTGTAACCTGACTGTGTGCTGTGATCACCCTGTAGTATGTGTGTGTATCCTGATCGTATGCTGTGATCCCGCTGTAGTATGTGTGTGTTTAACCTGACTGTGTGCTGTGATCCCCCTGTAGTATGTGTGTGTAACCTGACCATGTGCTGTGATCCCCCTGTAGTATGTGTGTGTAACCTTACTGTGTGCTGTGATGCGCCTGTAATATGTGTGTGTAACCTTACTGTGTGCTGTGATGTGCCTGTAGTATGTGTGTGTAACCTGACTGTGTGCTGTGATCCCCCTGTAGTATGTGTGTATAACCTGACCGTGTGCTGTGATCCCCCTGTAGTATGTGTGTGTAACCTGACCTTGTGATGTGATCCCCCTGTAGTATGTGTGTGTAACCTGACCGTGTGCTGAGATCCCCCTGTAGTATGTGTGTGTAACCTGACCTTGTGATGTGATCCCCCTGTAGTATGTGTGTGTAACCTGACCGTGTGCTGTGATCCCCCTGTAGTATGTGTGTGTAACCTGACCTTGTGATGTGATCCCCCTGTAGTATGTGTGTGTAACCTGACCGTGTGCTGTGATCCCCCTGTAGTATGTGTGTGTAACCTGACCTTGTGATGTGATCCCCCTGTAGTATGTGTGTGTAACCTGACTGTGTGATGTGATCCCCCCTGTAGTATGTGTGTGTATCCTGACCGTGTGCTGTGATCCCCCTGTAGTATGTGTGTGTAACCTGACCATGTGCTGTGATCCCTCTGTAGTATGTGTGTGTAACCTAACCGTGTGCTGTGATCCCCCTGTAGTATGTGTGTGTAACCTGACTGTGTGCTGTGATCTCCCTGTAGTATGTGTGTGTAACCTGACCGTGTGCTGTGATCCTCCTGTAGTATGTGTGTGTAACCTGACCTTGTGATGTGATCCCCCTGTAGTATGTGTGTGTAACCTGACCGTGTGCTGTGATCCCCCTGTAGTATTTGTATGTAACCTGACCGTGTGCTGTGATCCCCTTGTAGTATGTGTGTGTAACCTAACCGTGTGCTGTGATCCCCCTGTAGTATGTGTGTGTAACCTGACTGTGTGCTGTGATCCCCCTGTAGTATGTGTGTGTAACCTGACTGTGTGCTGTGATCCCCCTGTAGTATGTGTGTGTAACCTGACCGTGTGCTGTGATCCCCCTGTAGTATTTGTATGTAACCTGACCGTGTGCTGTGATCCCCTTGTAGTATGTGTGTGTAACCTAACCGTGTGCTGTGATCCCCCTGTAGTATGTGTGTGTAACCTGACTGTGTGCTGTGATCCCCCTGTAGTATGTGTGTGTAACCTGACCGTGTGCTGTGATCCCCCTGTAGTATGTGTGTGTAACCTGACTGTGTGCTGTGATCCCCCTGTAGTATGTGTGTGTAACCTGACCGTGTGCTGTGATCCCCCTGTAGTATGTGTGTGTAACCTGACCGTGTGCTGTGATCCCCCTGTAGTATGTGTGTGTAACCTGACCGTGTGCTGTGATCCCCCTGTAGTATGTGTGTGTAACCTGACCGTGTGCTGTGATCCCCCTGTAGTATGTGTGTGTAACCTAACCGTGTGCTGTGATCCCCCTGTAGTATGTGTGTGTAACCTGACCGTGTGCTGTGATCCCCCTGTAGTATGTGTGTGTAACCTGACCGTGTGCTGTGATCCCCCTGTAGTATGTGTGTGTAACCTGACCGTGTGCTGTGATCCCCCTGTAGTATGTGTGTGTAACCTGACTGTGTGCTGTGATCCCCCTGTAGTATGTGTGTGTAACCTGACTGTGTGCTGTGATCCCCCTGTAGTATGTGTGTGTAACCTGACTGTGTGCTGTGATCCCTCTGTAGTATGTGTGTGTAACCTGACTGTGTGCTGTGATCCCCCTGTAGTATGTGTGTGTAACCTGACCGTGTGCTGTGATCCCTCTGTAGTATGTGTGTGTAACCTGACCATGTGCTGTTATCCTCCTGTAGTATGTGTGTGTAACCTGACCGTGTGCTGTGATCCCTCTGTAGTATGTGTGTGTAACCTGACCGTGTGCTGTGATCCCCCTGTAGTATGTGTGTGTAACCTGACCGTGTGCTGTGATCCCCCTGTAGTATGTGTGTGTAACCTGACTGTGTGCTGTGATCCCTCTGTAGTATGTGTGTGTAACCTGACCGTGTGATGTGATCCCCCTGTAGTATGTGTGTGTAACCTGACCGTGTGCTGTGATCCCTCTGTAGTATGTGTGTGTAACCTGACCGTGTGCTGTGATCCTCCTGTAGTATGTGTGTGTAACCTGACCGTGTGATGTGATCCCTCTGTAGTATGTGTGTGTAACCTGACCGTGTGATGTGATCCCTCTGTAGTATGTGTGTGTAACCTGACCGTGTGATGTGATCCCTCTGTAGTATGTGTGTGTAACCTGACCGTGTGATGTGATCCCTCTGTAGTATGTGTGTGTAACCTGACCGTGTGCTGTGATCCCCCTGTAGTATGTGTGTGTAACCTAACCGTGTGCTGTGATCCCCCCTGTAGTATGTGTGTGTAACCTGACTGTGTGCTGTGATCCCCCTGTAGTATGTGTGTGTAACCTGACTGTGTGCTGTGATCACCCCTGTAGTATGTGTGTGTAACCTGACTGTGTGCTGTGATCCCCCTGTAGTATGTGTGTGTAACCTGACTGTGTGCTGTGATCCCCCTGTAGCATGTGTGTGTAACCTGACTGTGTGCTGTGATCCCTCTGTAGTATGTGTGTGTAACCTGACTGTGTGCTGTGATCCCCCTGTAGTATGTGTGTGTAACCTGACCGTGTGATGTGATCCCTCTGTAGTATGTGTGTGTAACCTGACCGTGTGATGTGATCCCTCTGTAGTATGTGTGTGTAACCTGACCGTGTGATGTGATCCCTCTGTAGTATGTGTGTGTAACCTGACCGTGTGATGTGATCCCTCTGTAGTATGTGTGTGTATCCTGACTGTGTGCTGTGATCCTCCTGTAGTATGTGTGTGTAACCTGACTGTGTGCTGTGATCCCCCTGTAGTATGTGTGTGTAACCTGACTGTGTGCTGTGATCCCCCTGTAGTATGTGTGTGTTATCGGAACGTGTGCTGTGCTCCCACTGTAGTGTGTAAACTGTGTGCTGTGATCCTTCTGTAATATTTGTGTGTAACCAGACCGTGTACTGTGATCCTCCTGTAGTATGTGTGTGTAACCTGACTGTGTGCTGTGATCCCCCTGTAGTATGTGTGTGTAACCTGACCGTGTGATGTGATCCCCCTGTAGTATGTGTGTGTAACCTGACCGTGTGCTGTGATCCCCCTGTAGTATGTGTGTGTAACCTGACTGTGTGCTGTGATCCCCCTGTAGTATGTGTGTGTAACCTGACCGTGTGCTGTGATCCCCCTGTAGTATGTGTGTGTAACCTGACTGTGTGCTGTGATCCCGCTGTAGTATGTGTGTGTAACCTGACCGTGTGATGTGATCCCTCTGTAGTATGTGTGTGTAACCTGACTGTGTGCTGTGATCCCCCTGTAGTATGTGTGTGTAACCTGACCGTGTGATGTGATCCCTCTGTAGTATGTGTGTGTAACCTGACCATGTGCTGTGATCCCCCTGTAGTATGTGTGTGTAACCTGACTGTGTGCTGTGATCACCCCTGTAGTATGTGTGTGTAACCTGACTGTGTGCTGTGATCCCCCTGTAGTATGTGTGTGTTATCGGAACGTGTGCTGTGATCCCCCTGTAGTATGTGTGTGTAACCTGACTGTGTGCTGTGATCCCCCTGTAGTATGTGTGTGTAACCTGACCATGTGCTGTGATCCCCCTGTAGTATGTGTGTGTAACCTGACCGTGTGCTGTGATCCCCCTGTAGTATGTGTGTGTAACCTGACCGTGTGCTGTGATCCCTCTGTAGTATGTGTGTGTAACCTGACTGTGTGCTGTGATCCCCCTGTAGTATGTGTGTGTAACTTGACCATGTGCTGTGATCCCTCTGTAGTATGTGTGTGTAACTTGACCATGTGCTGTGATCCCCCTGTAGTATGTGTGTGTAACCTGACTGTGTGCTGTGATCCCCCTGTAGTATGTGTGTGTAACTTGACCATGTGCTGTGATCCCCCTGTAGTATGTGTGTGTAACTTGACCATGTGCTGTGATCCCCCTGTAGTATGTGTGTGTAACTTGACCATGTGCTGTGATCCCCCTGTAGTATGTGTGTGTAACCTGACTGTGTGCTGTGATCCCCCTGTAGTATGTGTGTGTAACCTGACCATGTGCTGTGATCCCCCTGTAGTATGTGTGTGTAACCTGACTGTGTGCTGTGATCCCCCTGTAGTATGTGTGTGTAACCTGACCGTGTGCTGTGATCCCCCTGTAGTATGTGTGTGTAACCTGACTGTGTGCTGTGATCCCCCTGTAGTATGTGTGTGTAACCTGACCATGTGCTGTGATCCTCATGTAGTATGTGTGTGTAACCTGACCATGTGCTGTGATCCCCCTGTAGTATGTGTGTGTAACCTGACTGTGTGATGTGATCCCCCTGTAGTATGTGTGTGTAACCTGACTGTGTGCTGTGATCCCCCTGTAGTATGTGTGTGTAACCTGACCATGTGCTGTGATCCCCCTGTAGTATGTGTGTGTAACCTGACCGTGTGCTGTGATCCCCCTGTAGTATGTGTGTGTAACCTGACCGTGTGCTGTGATCCCCCTGTAGTATGTGTGTGTAACCTGACCATGTGCTGTGATCCCGCTGTAGTATGTGTGTGTAACCTGACTGTGTGCTGTGATCCCCCTGTAGTATGTGTGTGTAACCTGACCGTGTGCTGTGATCCCCCTGTAGTATTTGTATGTAACCTGACCGTGTGCTGTGATCCCCTTGTAGTATGTGTGTGTAACCTAACCGTGTGCTGTGATCCCCCTGTAGTATGTGTGTGTAACCTGACCTTGTGATGTGATCCCCCTGTAGTATGTGTGTGTAACCTGACTGTGTGATGTGATCCCCCCTGTAGTATGTATGTGTAACCTGACTGTGTGCTGTGATCCTCATGTAGTATGTGTGTGTAACCTGACTGTGTGCTGTGATCCCCCTGTAGTATGTGTGTGTAACCTGACCGTGTGCTGTGATCCCCCTGTAGTATGTGTGTGTAACCTGACTGTGTGCTGTGATCCCCCTGTAGTATGTGTGTGTAACCTGACCGTGTGCTGTGATCCCCCTGTAGTATGTGTGTGTAACCTGACTGTGTGCTGTGATGCACCTGTAATATGTGTGTGTAACCTGACTGTGTGCTGTGATCCCCCTGTAGTATGTGTGTGTAACCTGACTGTGTGCTGTGATCCCCCTGTAGTATGTGTGTGTAACCTGACCGTGTGCTGTGATCCCCCTGTAGTATGTGTGTGTAACCGGAACGTGTGCTGTGATCCCCCTGTAGTATGTGTGTGTAACCGGAACGTGTGCTGTGATCCCCCTGTAGTATGTGTGTGTAACCTGACCATGTGCTGTGATCCCCCTGTAGTATGTGTGTGTAACCTGACCGTGTGCTGTGATCCCCCTGTAGTATGTGTGTGTAACCTGACCGTGTGCTGTGATCCCCCTGTAGTATGTGTGTGTAACCTAACCGTGTGCTGTGATCCCCCTGTAGTATGTGTGTGTAACCTGACCGTGTGCTGTGATCCCCCTGTAGTATGTGTGTGTAACCTGACCGTGTGCTGTGATCCCCCTGTAGTATGTGTGTGTAACCTGACCGTGTGCTGTGATCCCCCTGTAGTATGTGTGTGTAACCTGACCGTGTGCTGTGATCCCCGCTGTAGTATGTGTGTGTAACCTGACCGTGTGCTGAGATCCCCCTGTAGTATGTGTGTGTAACCTGACTGTGTGCTGTGATCCCCCTGTAGCATGTGTGTGTAACCTGACTGTGTGCTGTGATCCCCCTGTAGCATGTGTGTGTAACCTGACTGTGTGCTGTGATCCCGCTGTAGTATGTGTGTGTAACCTGACTGTGTGCTGTGATCCCCCTGTAATATTTGTGTGTAACCTGACCGTGTACTGTGATCCCCCTGTAGTATGTGTGTGTAACCTGACCGTGTGCTGTGATCCCCCTGTAGTATGTGTGTGTAACCTGACTGTGTGCTGTGATCCCCCTGTAGCATGTGTGTGTAACCTGACTGTGTGCTGTGATCCCCCTGTAGTATGTGTGTGTAACCTGACCGTGTGATGTGATCCCCCTGTAGTATGTGTGTGTAACCTGACTGTGTGCTGTGATCCCCCTGTAGTATGTGTGTGTAACCTGACCGTGTGCTGTGATCCCCCTGTAGTATGTGTGTGTAACCTGACTGTGTGCTGTGATCACCCCTGTAGTATGTGTGTGTAACCTGACTGTGTGCTGTGATCCCCCTGTAGTATGTGTGTTATCGGAACGTGTGCTGTGATCCCCCTGTAGTATGTGTGTGTTATCGGAACGTGTGCTGTGATCCCCCTGTAGTATGTGTGTGTAACCTGACTGTGTGCTGTGATCCCTCTGTAGTATGTGTGTGTAACGTGACCGTGTGCTGTGATCCCCCTGTAGTATGTGTGTGTAACCTGACTGTGTGCTGTGATCCCCCCTGTAGTATGTGTGTGTAACCTGACCGTGTGCTGTGATCCCCCTGTAGTATGTGTGTGTAACCTGACCGTGTGCTGTGATCCCTCTGTAGTATGTGTGTGTAACCTGACTGTGTGCTGTGATCCCCCTGTAGTATGTGTGTGTAACCTGACCGTGTGCTGTGATCCCCCTGTAGTATGTGTGTGTAACCTGACTGTGTGCTGTGATCCCCCTGTAGTATGTGTGTGTAACCTGACCATGTGCTGTGATCCCGCTGTAGTATGTGTGTGTAACCTGACCGTGTGCTGTGATCCCCCTGTAGTATGTGTGTGTAACCTGACTGTGTGCTGTGATCCCCCTGTAGTATGTGTGTGTTATCGGAACGTGTGCTGTGATCCCCCTGTAGTATGTGTGTGTTATCGGAACGTGTGCTGTGATCCCTCTGTAGTATGTGTGTGTAACCTGACTGTGTGCTGTGATCCCCCTGTAGTATGTGTGTGTAACCTGACTGTGTGCTGTGATCCCTCTGTAGTATGTGTGTGTAACCTGACTGTGTGCTGTGATCCCCCTGTAGTATGTGTGTGTAACCTGACCATGTGCTGTGATCCCCCTGTAGTATGTGTGTGTAACCTGACCGTGTGCTGTGATCCCCCTGTAGTATGTGTGTGTAACCTGACCGTGTGCTGTGATCCCCCTGTAGTATGTGTGTGTAACCTAACCGTGTGCTGTGATCCCCCTGTAGTATGTGTGTGTAACCTGACCGAGTGCTGTGATCCCCCTGTAGTATGTGTGTGTAACCTGACCGTGTGCTGTGATCCCCCTGTAGTATGTGTGTGTAACCTGACCGTGTGCTGTGATCCCCCTGTAGTATGTGTGTGTAACCTGACCGTGTGCTGTGATCCCGCTGTAGTATGTGTGTGTAACCTGACCGTGTGCTGAGATCCCCTGTAGTATGTGTGTGTAACCTGACTGTGTGCTGTGATCCCCCTGTAGCATGTGTGTGTAACCTGACTGTGTGCTGTGATCCCCCTGTAGCATGTGTGTGTAACCTGACTGTGTGCTGTGATCCCGCTGTAGTATGTGTGTGTAACCTGACTGTGTGCTGTGATCCCCCTGTAATATTTGTGTGTAACCTGACCGTGTGCTGTGATCCCCCTGTAGTATGTGTGTGTAACCTGACCGTGTGCTGTGATCCCCCTGTAGTATGTGTGTGTAACCTGACTGTGTGCTGTGATCCCCCTGTAGGGTGTGTGTAACCTGACTGTGTGCTGTGATCCCCCTGTAGTATGTGTGTGTAACCTGACCGTGTGATGTGATCCCCCTGTAGTATGTGTGTGTAACCTGACTGTGTGCTGTGATCCCCCTGTAGTATGTGTGTGTAACCTGACCGTGTGCTGTGATCCCCCTGTAGTATGTGTGTGTAACCTGACTGTGTGCTGTGATCACCCCTGTAGTATGTGTGTGTAACCTGACTGTGTGCTGTGATCCCCCTGTAGTATGTGTGTTATCGGAACGTGTGCTGTGATCCCCCTGTAGTATGTGTGTGTTATCGGAACGTGTGCTGTGATCCCCCTGTAGTATGTGTGTGTAACCTGACTGTGTGCTGTGATCCCTCTGTAGTATGTGTGTGTAACCTGACCGTGTGCTGTGATCCCCCTGTAGTATGTGTGTGTAACCTGACTGTGTGCTGTGATCCCCCCTGTAGTATGTGTGTGTAACCTGACCGTGTGCTGTGATCCCCCTGTAGTATGTGTGTGTAACCTGACCGTGTGCTGTGATCCCTCTGTAGTATGTGTGTGTAACCTGACTGTGTGCTGTGATCCCCCTGTAGTATGTGTGTGTAACCTGACCGTGTGCTGTGATCCCCCTGTAGTATGTGTGTGTAACCTGACTGTGTGCTGTGATCCCCCTGTAGTATGTGTGTGTAACCTGACCATGTGCTGTGATCCCGCTGTAGTATGTGTGTGTAACCTGACCGTGTGCTGTGATCCCCCTGTAGTATGTGTGTGTAACCTGACTGTGTGCTGTGATCCCCCTGTAGTATGTGTGTGTTATCGGAACGTGTGCTGTGATCCCCCTGTAGTATGTGTGTGTTATCGGAACGTGTGCTGTGATCCCTC
Source organism: Bombina bombina (assembly GCF_027579735.1). NCBI lineage: Eukaryota > Metazoa > Chordata > Amphibia > Anura > Bombinatoridae > Bombina > Bombina bombina. The sequence goes on from NC_069504.1 coordinate 1,154,441,466, forward strand.
TGTAGTATGTGTGTGTAACCTGACTGTGTGCTGTGATCCCTCTGTAGTATGTGTGTGTAACCTGACTGTGTGCTGTGATCCCCCTGTAGTATGTGTGTGTAACCTGACCGTGTGCTGTGATCCCCCTGTAGTATGTGTGTGTAACCTGACCTTGTGATGTGATCCCCCTGTAGTATGTGTGTGTAACCTGACCGTGTGCTGTGATTTCCCTGTAGTATGTGTGTGTAACCTCACCATGTGCTGTGTTCCCACTGTAGTGTGTGTGTGTAACCTGACCGTGTGATGTGATCCCCCTGTAGTATGTGTGTGTAACCTGACCGTGTGCTGTGTTCCCACTGTAGTGTGTGTGTGTAACCTGACTGTGTGCTGTGATCCCTCTGTAGTGTGTGTGTGTAACCTGACCGTGTGCTGTGATCCCGCTGTAGTATGTGTGTGTAACCTGACCGTGTGCTGTGATCCCCCTGTAGTATGTGTGTGTAACCTGACTGTGTGCTGTGATCCCCCTGTAGTATGTGTGTGTAACCTGACTGTGTGCTGTGATCCCCCTGTAGTATGTGTGTGTAACCTCCTGACCGTGTGCTGTGATCCCTCTGTAGTATGTGTGTGTAACCTGACTGTGTGCTGTGATCCCTCTGTAGTATGTGTGTGTATCCTAACTGTGTGCTGTGATCCCCCTGTAGTATGTGTGTGTAACCTGACCGTGTGCTGTGATCCCCCTGTAGTATGTGTGTGTAACCTAACCGTGTGCTGTGATCCCCCTGTAGTATGTGTGTGTAACCTGACCGTGTGCTGTGTATCCTCATGTAGTATGTGTGTGTAACCTGACCGTGTGCTGTGATCCCCCTGTAGTATGTGTGTGTTATCGGAACGTGTGCTGTGATCCCCCTGTAGTATGTGTGTGTAACCTGACCGTGTGCTGTGATCCCCCTGTAGTATGTGTGTGTAACCTGACCGTGTGATGTGATCCCCCTGTAGTATGTGTGTGTAACCTGACCGTGTGCTGTGATCCTCATGTAGTATGTGTGTGTAACCTGACTGTGTGCTGTGATGTGCCTGTAGTATGTGTGTGTAACCTGACTGTGTGCTGTGATCCCCCTGTAGTATGTGTGTATAACCTGACCGTGTGCTGTGATCCCCCTGTAGTATGTGTGTGTAACCTGACCTTGTGATGTGATCCCCCTGTAGTATGTGTGTGTAACCTGACCGTGTGCTGAGATCCCCTGTAGTATGTGTGTGTAACCTGACCTTGTGATGTGATCCCCCTGTAGTATGTGTGTGTAACCTGACCGTGTGCTGTGATCCCCCTGTAGTATGTGTGTGTAACCTGACCTTGTGATGTGATCCCCCTGTAGTATGTGTGTGTAACCTGACCGTGTGCTGTGATCCCCCTGTAGTATGTGTGTGTAACCTGACCTTGTGATGTGATCCCCCTGTAGTATGTGTGTGTAACCCTGACTGTGTGATGTGATCCCCCCCTGTAGTATGTGTGTGTATCCTGACCGTGTGCTGTGATCCCCCTGTAGTATGTGTGTGTAACCTGACCATGTGCTGTGATCCCTCTGTAGTATGTGTGTGTAACCTAACCGTGTGCTGTGATCCCCCTGTAGTATGTGTGTGTAACCTGACTGTGTGCTGTGATCTCCTGTAGTATGTGTGTGTAACCTGACCGTCGTGCTGTGATCCTCCTGTAGTATGTGTGTGTAACCTGACCTTGTGATGTGATCCCCCTGTAGTATGTGTGTGTAACCTGACCGTGTGCTGTGATCCCCCTGTAGTATTTGTTGTAACCTGACCGTGTGCTGTGATCCCCCTGTAGTATGTGTGTGTAACCTAACCGTGTGCTGTGATCCCCCTGTAGTATGTGTGTGTAACCTGACTGTGTGCTGTGATCCCCCTGTAGTATGTGTGTGTAACCTGACTGTGTGCTGTGATCCCCCTGTAGTATGTGTGTGTAACCTGACCGTGTGCTGTGATCCCCCTGTAGTATGTGTATGTAACCTGACCGTGTGCTGTGATCCCCTTGTAGTATGTGTGTGTAACCTGACCGTGTGCTGTGATCCCCCTGTAGTATGTGTGTGTAACCTGACTGTGTGCTGTGATCCCCCCTGTAGTATGTGTGTGTAACCTGACCTGTGTGCTGTGATCCCCCTGTAGTATGTGTGTGTAACCTGACTGTGTGCTGTGATCCCCCTGTAGTATGTGTGTGTAACCTGACCGTGTGCTGTGATCCCCCTGTAGTATGTGTGTGTAACCTGACCGTGTGCTGTGATCCCCCTGTAGTATGTGTGTGTAACCTGACCGTGTGCTGTGATCCCCCTGTAGTATGTGTGTGTAACCTGACCGTGTGCTGTGATCCCCCTGTAGTATGTGTGTGTAACCTAACCGTGTGCTGTGATCCCCCTGTAGTATGTGTGTGTAACCTGACCGTGTGCTGTGATCCCCCTGTAGTATGTGTGTGTAACCTGACCGTGTGCTGTGATCCCCCTGTAGTATGTGTGTGTAACCTGACCGTGTGCTGTGATCCCCCTGTAGTATGTGTGTGTAACCTGACTGTGTGCTGTGATCCCCCCTGTAGTATGTGTGTGTAACCTGACTGTGTGCTGTGATCCCCCTGTAGTATGTGTGTGTAACCTGACTGTGTGCTGTGATCCCTCTGTAGTATGTGTGTGTAACCTGACTGTGTGCTGTGATCCCCCTGTAGTATGTGTGTGTAACCTGACCGTGTGCTGTGATCCCCCTGTAGTATGTGTGTGTAACCTGACCATGTGCTGTGTATCCTCCTGTAGTATGTGTGGTGTAACCTGACCTGTGTGCTGTGATCCCCTGTAGTATGTGTGTGTAACCTGACCGTGTGCTGTGATCCCCCTGTAGTATGTGTGTGGAACTGACCGTGTGCTGTGATCCCCCTGTAGTATGTGGTGTAACCTGACTGTGTGCTGTGATCCCTCTGTAGTATGTGTGTGTAACCTGACCGTGTGATGTTGATCCCCCTGTAGTATGTGTGTGTAACCTGACGTGTGCTGTGATCCCTCTGTAGTATGTGTGTGTAACCTGACCGGTGTGCTGTGATCCTCCTGTAGTATGTGGGTGTAACCTGACCGTGTGATGTGATCCCTCTGTAGTATGTGTGTGTAACCTGGACCGTGTGATTGATCCCTCTGTAGTATGTGTGTGTAACCTGACCGTGTGATGTGATCCCTCTGTAGTATGTGTGTGTAACCTGACCGTGTGATGTGATCCCTCTGTAGTATGTGTGTGTAACCTGACCGTGTGCTGTGATCCCCCTGTAGTATGTGTGTGTAACCTGACCGTGTGCTGTGATCCCCCCTGTAGTATGTGTGTGTAACCTGACTGTGTGCTGTGATCCCCCGTGAGTATGTGTGTGTAACCTGACTGTGTGCTGTGATCACCCCTGTAGTATGTGGTGTGTAACCTGACTGTGTGCTGTGATCCCCCTGTAGTATGTGTGTGTAACCTGACTGTTGGCTGTGATCCCCCTGTAGCATGTGTGTGTAACCTGACTGTGTGCTGTGATCCCGCTGTAGTATGTGTGTGTAACCGGACTGTGTGCTGTGATCCCCCTGTAGTATGGTGTGTGATCCTGACCGTTGTGATGTGATCCCTCTGTAGTATGTGTGTGTAACCTGACCGTGTGATTGTGATCCCCTCTGTAGTATGTGTGTGGTAACCTGACGTCGTGATGTGATCCCGCTGTAGTATGTGTGTGTAACCTGACCGTAGTGATGTGATCCCACTGTAGTATGTGTGTGTATCCTGACTGTGTGCTGTGATCCTCCTGTAGTATGTGTGGTAACCTGACTGTGTGCTGTGATCCCCCTGTAGTAGTGTGTGTAACCTGGACTGTGTGCTGTGATCCCCCCTGTAGTATGTGTGTGGTGTTATCGAACGTGTGCTGTGTCCCCACTGTAGTGTGTGTAAGACTGTGTGCTGTGATCCTTCTGTAAGTATGTGTGTGTAACCAGACCGTGTACTGTGATCCTCCCTGTAGTATGTGTGTGTAACCTGACTGTGTGCTGTGATCCCCCTTGTAGTATGTGTGTGTAACCTGACCGTTGTGATGTGATCCCCCTGTAGTATGTGTGTGTAACCTGACCGTCGTGCTGTGATCCCCCCTGTAGTATGTGTGTGTAACCTGACTGTGTGCTGTGATCCCCCTGTAGTATGTGTGTGTAACCTGACCGTGTGCTGTGATCCCCCTGTAGTATGTGTGTGTAACCTGACAGTGTGCTGTGATCCCGCTGTAGTATGTGTGTGTAACCTGACCGTGTGATGTGATCCCTCTGTAGTAATGTGTGTGTAACCTGACTGTGTGCTGTGATCCCCCTGTAGTATGTGTGTGTAACCTGACCGTGTGATGTGATCCCTCTGTAGTATGTGTGTGTAACCTGACCATGTGCTGTGATCCCCCTGGAGTATGTGTGTGTAACCTGACTGTGTGCTGTGATCACCCCTGTAGTATGTGTGTGTAACCTGACTGTGTGCTGTGATCCCCCTGTAGTATGTGTGTGTTATCGGAACGTGTTGCTGTGATCCCCCTGTAGTATGTGTGTGTAACCTGACTGTGTGCTGTGATCCCCCTGTAGTAATGTGTGTGTAACCTGACCATGTGCTGTGATCCCCCTGTAGTATGGTGTGTAACCTGACCGTGTGCTGTGATCCCCCTGTAGTAAGTGTGTAAACCTGAACCGGTTGCTGTGATCCCTCTGGAGTATGTGTGTGTAGACCTGACTGTGTGCTGTGATCCCCTGAGAGTATGTGTGTGTAACTGACCATGTGCTGTGATCCCTCTGTAGTTTGTGTGGGTAACTTGACCATGTGCTGTGATCCCCCGTAGTAGTGTGTGTAACCTGACTGTGTGCTGTGATCCCCCTGTAGTATGTGTGTGTAACTTGACCATGGCTGTGATCCCCCTGTAGTAATGTGTGTGGTAACTTGACCATGTGCTGTGATCCCCCTGTAGTATGTGTGTTAACTTGACCATGTGCTGTGGGATCCCCCTGTAGTATGTTGTGTGTAACCTGACTGTGTGGCTGTGATCCCCTGTAGTATGTGTGTGTAACCTGACCATGTGATGTGATCCCCCTGGAGTATGTGTGGTAACCTGACTGTGTGCTGTGATCCCCTGTAGTATGTGTGTGTAAACCTGACCGTGTGCTGTGATCCCCCTGTAGTATGTGTGTGTAACCTGACTGTGTGCTGTGATCCCCCTGTAGTATGTGTGTGTAACCTGACCATGTGCTGTGATCCTCATGTAGTATGTGTGTGTAACCTGACCATGTGCTGTGATCCCCCCTGTAGTATGTGTGTGTAACCTGACTGTGTGATGTGATCCCCCTGTAGTATGTGTGTGTAACCTGACTGTGTGCTGTGATCCCCCTGTAGTATGTGTGTGTAACCTGACCATGTGCTGTGATCCCCCTGTAGTATGTGTGTTTAACCTGACCGTGTGCTGTGATCCCCCTGTAGTATGTGTGTGTAACCTGACCGTGTGCTGTGATCCCCCTGTAGTATGTGTGTGTAACCTGACCATGTGCTGTGATCCCGCTGTAGTATGTGTGTGTAACCTGACTGTGTGCTGTGATCCCCCTGTAGTATGTGTGTGTAACCTGACCGTGTGCTGTGATCCCCCTGTAGTATTTGTATGTAACCTGACCGTGTGCTGTGATCCCCCTGTAGTATGTGTGTGTAACCTAACCGGTGTGCTGTGATCCCCCTGTAGTATGTGTGTGTAACCTGACCTTGTGATGTGATCCCCCTGTAGTATGTGTGTGTAACCTGACTGTGTGATGTGATCCCCCCTGTAGTATGTATGTGTAACCTGACTGTGTGCTGTGATCCTCATGTAGTATGTGTGTGTAACCTGACTGTGTGCTGTGATCCCCCTGTAGTATGTGTGTGTAACCTGACCGTGTGCTGTGATCCCCCTGTAGTATGTGTGTGTAACCTGACTGTGTGCTGTGATCCCCCTGTAGTATGTGTGTGTAACCTGACGGTGTGCTGTGATCCCCCTGTAGTATGTGTGTGTACCTGACTGTGTGCTGTGATGCACCTGTAATATGTGTGTGTAACCTGACTGTGTGCTGTGATCCCCCTGTAGTATGTGTGTGTAACCTGACTGTGTGCTGTGATCCCCCTGTAGTATGTGTGTGTAACCTGACCGTGTGCTGTGATCCCCCTGTAGTATGTGTGTGTAACCGGAACGTGTGCTGTGATCCCCCTGTAGTATGTGTGTGTAACCGGAACGTGTGCTGTGATCCCCCTGTAGTATGTGTGTGTGTAACCTGACCATGTGCTGTGATCCCCCTGTAGTATGTGTGTGTAACCTGACCGTGTGCTGTGATCCCCCTGTAGTATGTGTGTGTAACCTGACCGTGTGCTGTGATCCCCCTGTAGTATGTGTGTGTAACCTAACCGTGTGCTGTGATCCCCCTGTAGTATGTGTGTGTAACCTGACCGTGTGCTGTGATCCCCCTGTAGTATGTGTGTGTAACCTGACCGTGTGCTGTGATCCCCCTGTAGTATGTGTGTGTAACCTGACCGTGTGCTGTGATCCCCCTGTAGTATGTTGTGTGTAACCTGACCGTGTGCTGTGATCCCGCTGTAGTATGGTGTGTGTAACCTGACCGTGTGCTGAGATCCCCCTGTAGTATGTGTGTGTAACCTGACTGTGTGCTGTGATCCCCCTGTAGCATGTGTGGTGTAACCTGACTGTGTGCTGTGATCCCCCTGTAGCATGGTGTGTGTAACCTGACTGTGTGCTGTGATCCCGCTGTAGTATGTGTGTGTAACCTGACTGTGTGCTGTGATCCCCCTGTAATATTTGTGTGTAACCTGACCGTGTACGGGTGATCCCCCTGTAGTATGTGTGTGTAACCTGACCGTGTGCTGTGATCCCCCTGTAGTATGTGTGTGTAACCTGACTGTGTGCTGTGATCCCCCTGTAGCATGTGTGTGTAACCTGACTGTGTGCTGTGATCCCCCTGTAGTATGTGTGTGTAACCTGACCGTTGTGATGTGATCCCCCTGTAGTATGTGTGTGTAACCTGACTGTGTGCTGTGATCCCCCTGTAGTATGTGTGTGTAACCTGACCGTGTGCTGTGATCCCCCTGTAGTATGTGTGTGTAACCTGACTGTGTGCTGTGATCACCCCTGTAGTATGTGTGTGTAACCTGACTGTGTGCTGTGATCCCCCTGTAGTATGTGTGTTATCGGAACGTGTGCTGTGATCCCCCTGTAGTATGTGTGTGTTATCGGAACGTGTGCTGTGATCCCCCTGTAGTATGTGTGTGTAACCTGACGTGTGCTGTGATCCCTCTGTAGTATGTGTGTGTAACGTGACCGTGTGCTGTGATCCCCCTGTAGTAAGTGTGTGTAACCTGACTGTGTGCTGTGATCCCCCCTGTAGTATGTGTGTGTAACCTGACCGTGTGCTGTGATCCCCCTGTAGTATGTGTGTGTAACCTGACCGTGTGCTGTGATCCCTCTGTAGTATGTGTGTGTAACCTGACTGTGTGCTGTGATCCCCCTGTAGTATGTGTGTGTAACCTGACCGTGTGCTGTGATCCCCCTGTAGTATGTGTGTGTAACCTGACTGTGTGATTTTATCCCCCTGTAGTATGTGTGTGTAACCTGACCATGTGCTGTGATCCCGCTGTAGTATGTGTGTGTAACCTGACCGTGTGCTGTGATCCCCCTGTAGTATGTGTGTGTAACCTGACTGTGTGCTGTGATCCCCCTGTAGTATGTGTGTGTTATCGGAACGTGTGCTGTGATCCCCCTGTAGTATGTGTGTGTTATCGGAACGTGTGCTGTGATCCCTCTGTAGTATGTGTGTGTAACCTGACTGTGTGCTGTGATCCCCCTGTAGTATGTGTGTGTAACCTGACTGTGTGCTGTGATCCCTCTGTAGTATGTGTGTGTAACCTGACTGTGTGCTGTGATCCCCCTGTAGTATGTGTGTGTAACCTGACCATGTGCTGTGATCCCCCTGTAGTATGTGTGTGTAACCTGACCGTGTGCTGTGATCCCCCTGTAGTATGTGTGTGTAACCTGACCGTGTGCTGTGATCCCCCTGTAGTATGTGTGTGTAACCTAACCGTGTGCTGTGATCCCCCTGTAGTATGTGTGTGTAACCTGACCGTGTGCTGTGATCCCCCTGTAGTATGTGTGTGTAACCTGACCGTGTGCTGTGATCCCCCTGTAGTATGTGTGTGTAACCTGACCGTGTGCTGTGATCCCCCTGTAGTATGTGTGTGTAACCTGACCGTGTGCTGTGATCCCGCTGTAGTATGTGTGTGTAACCTGACCGTGTGCTGAGATCCCCCTGTAGTATGTGTGTGTAACCTGACTGTGTGCTGTGATCCCCCTGTAGCATGTGTGTGTAACCTGACTGTGTGCTGTGATCCCCCTGTAGCATGTGTGTGTAACCTGACTGTGTGCTGTGATCCCGCTGTAGTATGTGTGTGTAACCTGACTGTGTGCTGTGATCCCCCTGTAATATTTGTGTGTAACCTGACCGTGTACTGTGATCCCCCTGTAGTATGTGTGTGTAACCTGACCGTGTGCTGTGATCCCCCTGTAGTATGTGTGTGTAACCTGACTGTGTGCTGTGATCCCCCTGTAGCATGTGTGTGTAACCTGACTGTGTGCTGTGATCCCCCTGTAGTATGTGTGTGTAACCTGACCGTGTGATGTGATCCCCCTGTAGTATGTGTGTGTAACCTGACTGTGTGCTGTGATCCCCCTGTAGTATGTGTGTGTAACCTGACCGTGTGCTGTGATCCCCCTGTAGTATGTGTGTGTAACCTGACTGTGTGCTGTGATCACCCCTGTAGTATGTGTGTGTAACCTGACTGTGTGCTGTGATCCCCCTGTAGTATGTGTGTTATCGGAACGTGTGCTGTGATCCCCCTGTAGTATGTGTGTTATCGGAACGTGTGCTGTGATCCCCCTGTAGTATGTGTGTGTAACCTGACTGTGTGCTGTGATCCCTCTGTAGTATGTGTGTGTAACGTGACCGTGTGCTGTGATCCCCCTGTAGTATGTGTGTGTAACCTGACTGTGTGCTGTGATCCCCCCTGTAGTATGTGTGTGTAACCTGACCGTGTGCTGTGATCCCCCTGTAGTATGTGTGTGTAACCTGACCGTGTGCTGTGATCCCTCTGTAGTATGTGTGTGTAACCTGACTGTGTGCTGTGATCCCCCTGTAGTATGTGTGTGTAACCTGACCGTGTGCTGTGATCCCCCTGTAGTATGTGTGTGTAACCTGACCTTGTGCTGTGATCCCCCTGTAGTATGTGTGTGTAACCTGACCATGTGCTGTGATCCCGCTGTAGTATGTGTGTGTAACCTGACCGTGTGCTGTGATCCCCCTGTAGTATGTGTGTGTAACCTGACTGTGTGCTGTGATCCCCCTGTAGTATGTGTGTGTAACCTGACCGTGTGCTGTGATCCCCCTGTAGTATGTGTGTGTTATCGGAACGTGTGCTGTGATCCCTCTGTAGTATGTGTGTGTAACCTGACTGTGTGCTGTGATCCCTCTGTAGTATGTGTGTGTAACCTGACCGTGTGCTGTGATCCCCCTGTAGTATGTGTGTGTAACCTGACCGTGTGCTGTGATCCCCCTGTAGTATGTGTGTGTAACCTGACCTTGTGATGTGATCCCCCTGTAGTATGTGTGTGTAACCTGACCGTGTGCTGTGATTTCCCTGTAGTATGTGTGTGTAACCTCACCATGTGCTGTGTTCCCACTGTAGTGTGTGTGTGTAACCTGACCGTGTGATGTGATCCCCCTGTAGTATGTGTGTGTAACCTGACCGTGTGCTGTGTTCCCACTGTAGTGTGTGTGTGTAACCTGACTGTGTGCTGTGATCCCTCTGTAGTGTGTGTGTGTAACCTGACCGTGTGCTGTGATCCCGCTGTAGTATGTGTGTGTAACCTGACCGTGTGCTGTGATCCCCCTGTAGTATGTGTGTGTAACCTGACTGTGTGCTGTGATCCCCCTGTAGTATGTGTGTGTAACCTGACTGTGTGCTGTGATCCCCCTGTAGTATGTGTGTGTAACCTCCTGACCGTGTGCTGTGATCCCTCTGTAGTATGTGTGTGTAACCTGACTGTGTGCTGTGATCCCTCTGTAGTATGTGTGTGTATCCTAACTGTGTGCTGTGATCCCCCTGTAGTATGTGTGTGTAACCTGACCGTGTGCTGTGATCCCCCTGTAGTATGTGTGTGTAACCTAACCGTGTGCTGTGATCCCCCTGTAGTATGTGTGTGTAACCTGACCGTGTGCTGTGATCCTCATGTAGTATGTGTGTGTAACCTGACCGTGTGCTGTGATCCCCCTGTAGTATGTGTGTGTTATCGGAACGTGTGCTGTGATCCCCCTGTAGTATGTGTGTGTAACCTGACCGTGTGCTGTGATCCCCCTGTAGTATGTGTGTGTAACCTGACCGTGTGATGTGATCCCCCTGTAGTATGTGTGTGTAACCTGACCGTGTGCTGTGATCCTCATGTAGTATGTGTGTGTAACCTGACTGTGTGCTGTGATCCCCCTGTAGTATGTGTGTGTAACCTGACCGTGTGCTGTGATCCCCCTGTAGTATGTGTGTGTAACCTGACTGTGTGCTGTGATCCCCCTGTAGTGTGTGTGTGTAACCTGACTGTGTGCTGTGATCCCCCTGTAGTATGTGTGTGTAACCTGACCGTGTGCTGTGATCCCCCTGTAGTATGTGTGTGTAACCTGACTGTGTGCTGTGATCCCCCTGTAGTATGTGTGTGTAACCTGACTGTGTGCTGTGATCCCCCTGTAGTATGTGTGTGTAACCTGACTGTGTGCTGTGATCCCCCTGTAGTATGTGTGTGTATCCTAACTGTGTGCTGTGATCCCCCTGTAGTATGTGTGTGTAACCTGACTGTGTGCTGTGATCCCCCTGTAGTATGTGTGTGTAACCTGACCGTGTGATGTGATCCCCCTGTAGTATGTGTGTGTAACCTGACTGTGTGCTGTGATCCCCCTGTAGTATGTGTGTGTAACCTGACCGTGTGCTGTGATCCCCCTGTAGTATGTGTGTGTAACCTGACCGTGTGCTGTGATCCCGCTGTAGTATGTGTGTGTAACCTGACTGTGTGCTGTGATCACCCCTGTAGTATGTGTGTGTAACCTGACTGTGTGCTGTGATCCCCCTGTAGTATGTGTGTGTAACCTGACTGTGTGCTGTGATCCCCCTGTAGTATGTGTGTGTAACCTGTGTGCTGTGATCCCCCTGTAGTATGTGTGTGTAACCGGACCGTGTGCTGTGATCCCCCTGTAGTATGTGTGTGTAACCTGACCATGTGCTGTGATCCCCCTGTAGTATGTGTGTGTAACCTGACTGTGTGCTGTGATCCCCCTGTAGTATGTGTGTGTAACCTGACTGTGTGCTGTGATCCCCCTGTAGCATGTGTGTGTAACCTGACTGTGTGCTGTGATCCCCCTGTAGTATGTGTGTGTAACCTGACCGTGTGCTGTGATCCCCCTGTAGTATGTGTGTGTAACCTCACCATGTGCTGTGATCCCCCTGTAGTATGTGTGTGTAACCTGACCGTGTGCTGTGATCCCGCTGTAGTATGTGTGTGTAACCTGACTGTGTGCTGTGATCACCCCTGTAGTATGTGTGTGTAACCTGACTGTGTGCTGTGATCCCCCTGTAGTATGTGTGTGTAACCTGACTGTGTGCTGTGATCCCCCTGTAGTATGTGTGTGTAACCTGACTGTGTGCTGTGATCCCCCTGTAGTATGTGTGTGTAACCAGGCTGTGTGCTGTGATCCCCCTGTAGTATGTGTGTGTAACCTGACCATGTGCTGTGATCCCCCTGTAGTATGTGTGTGTAACCTGACCGTGTGCTGTGATCCCCCTGTAGTATGTGTGTGTAACCTGACTGTGTGCTGTGATCCCCCTGTAGTATGTGTGTGTAACCTGACCATGTGCTGTGATCCTCATGTAGTATGTGTGTGTAACCTGACTGTATGCTGTGATCCCCCTGTAGTATGTGTGTGTAACCTGACTGTGTGCTGTGATCCCCCTGTAGTATGTGTGTGTAACCTGACTGTGTGCTGTGATCCTCCTGTAGTATGTGTGTGTAACCTGACTGTGTGCTGTGATCCCCTGTAGTATGTGTGTGTAACCTGACTGTGTGCTGTGATCCCCCTGTAGTATGTGTGTGTAACCTGACTGTGTGCTGTGATCCCCCTGTAGTATGTGTGTGTAACCTGACTGTGTGCTGTGATCCCCCTGTAGTATGTGTGTGTAACCTGACCGTGTGCTGTGATCCCCCTGTAGTATGTGTGTGTAACCTGACCGTGTGCTGTGATCCCGCTGTAGTATGTGTGTGTAACCTGACCGTGTGCTGTGATCCCCCTGTAGTATGTGTGTGTAACCTGACCATGTGCTGTGATCCCCCTGTAGTATGTGTGTGTAACCTGACCGTGTGCTGTGATCCCCCTGTAGTATGTGTGTGTAACCTGACCGTGTGCTGTGATCCCCCTGTAGTATGTGTGTGTAACCTGACCGTGTGCTGTGATCCCCCTGTAGTATGTGTGTGTAACCTGACTGTGTGCTGTGATCCCCCTGTAGTATGTGTGTGTAACCTGACCGTGTGCTGTGATCCCCCTGTAGTATGTGTGTGTAACCTGACCGTGTGCTATGATCCCCCTGTAGTATGTGTGTGTAACCTGACTGTGTGCTGTGATCCCCCTGTAGTATGTGTGTGTAACCTGACTGTGTGCTGTGATCCCCCTGTAGTATGTGTGTGTAACCGGACCGTGTGCTGTGATCCCGCTGTAGTATGTGTGTGTAACCTGACCGTGTGCTGTGATCCCCCTGTAGTATGTGTGTGTAACCTGACCATGTGCTGTGATCCCCCTGTAGTATGTGTGTGTAACCGGACCGTGTGCTGTGATCCCCCTGTAGTATGTGTGTTATCGGAACGTGTGCTGTGATCCCCCTGTAGTATGTGTGTGTAACCTGACCGTGTGCTGTGATCCCCCTGTAGTATGTGTGTGTAACCTGACTGTGTGCTGTGATCCCCCTGTAGTATGTGTGTGTAACCTGACCGTGTGCTGTGATCCCCCTGTAGTATGTGTGTGTAACCTGACCGTGTGCTGTGATCCCCCTGTAGTATGTGTGTGTAACCTGACTGTGTGCTGTGATCCCCCTGTAGTATGTGTGTGTAACCTGACTGTGTGCTGTGATCCCCCTGTAGTATGTGTGTGTAACCTGACCGTGTGCTGTGATCCCTCTGTAGTATGTGTGTGTAACCTGACTGTGTGCTGTGATCCCTCTGTAGTATGTGTGTGTAACCTGACCGTGTGCTGTGATCCCTCTGTAGTATGTGTGTGTAACCTGACTGTGTGCTGTGATCCCCCTGTAGTATGTGTGTGTAACCTGACCGTGTGCTGTGATCCCTCTGTAGTATGTGTGTGTAACCTGACTGTGTGCTGTGATCCCCCTGTAGTATGTGTGTGTAACCTGACCTTGTGCTGTGATCCCCCTGTAGTATGTGTGTGTAACCTGACTGTGTGCTGTGATCCCCCTGTAGTATGTGTGTGTAACCTGACCGTGTGCTGTGATCCCCCTGTAGTATGTGTGTGTAACCTGACCGTGTGCTGTGATCCCCTGTAGTATGTGTGTGTAACCTGACTGTGTGCTGTGATCCCCCTGTAGTATGTGTGTGTAACCTGACTGTGTGCTGTGATCCCCCTGTAGTATGTGTGTGTAACCTGACCGTGTGCTGTGATCCCCCTGTAGTATGTGTGTGTAACCTGACCGTGTGCTGTGATCCCCCTGTAGTATGTGTGTGTAACCTGACTGTGTGCTGTGATCCCCCTGTAGTATGTGTGTGTAACCTGACCGTGTGCTGTGATCCCCCTGTAGTATGTGTGTGTAACCTGACTGTGTGCTGTGATCCCCCTGTAGTATGTGTGTGTAACCTGACTGTGTGCTGTGATCCCCCTGTAGTATGTGTGTGTAACCTGACCGTGTGCTGTGATCCCCCTGTAGTATGTGTGTGTAACCTGACTGTGTGCTGTGATCCCCCTGTAGTATGTGTGTGTAACCTGACTGTGTGCTGTGATCCCCCTGTAGTATGTGTGTGTAACCTGACTGTGTGCTGTGATCCCCTGTAGTATGTGTGTGTAACCTGACTGTGTGCTGTGATCCCCCTGTAGTATGTGTGTGTAACCTGACTGTGTGCTGTGATCCCCTGTAGTATGTGTGTGTAACCTGACTGTGTGCTGTGATCCTCCTGTAGTATGTGTGTGTAACCTGACTGTGTGCTGTGATCCCCCTGTAGTATGTGTGTGTAACCTGACCTTGTGCTGTGATCCCCCTGTAGTATGTGTGTGTAACCTGACTGTGTGCTGTGATCCCCCTGTAGTATGTGTGTGTAACCTGACTGTGTGCTGTGATCCCCCTGTAGTATGTGTGTGTAACCTGACTGTGTGCTGTGATCCCCCTGTAGTATGTGTGTGTAACCTGACCGTGTGCTGTGATCCCCCTGTAGTATGTGTGTGTAACCTGACCATGTGCTGTGATCCCCCTGTAGTATGTGTGTGTAACCTGACTGTGTGCTGTGATCCCTCTGTAGTATGTGTGTGTAACCTGACTGTGTGCTGTGATCCCCCTGTAGTATGTGTGTGTAACCTGACCGTGTGCTGTGATCCCCCTGTAGTATGTGTGTGTAACCTGACTGTGTGCTGTGATCCCCCTGTAGTATGTGTGTGTAACCTGACCGTGTGCTGTGATCCCCCTGTAGTATGTGTGTGTAACCTGACAGTGTGCTGTGATCCCCCTGTAGTATGTGTGTGTAACCTGACTGTGTGCTGTGATCCCCCTGTAGTATGTGTGTGTAACCTGACTGTGTGCTGTGATCCCCCTGTAGTATGTGTGTGTAACCTGACCGTGTGCTGTGATCCCCCTGTAGTATGTGTGTGTAACCTGACCGTGTGCTGAGATCCCCCTGTAGTATGTGTGTGTAACCTGACTGTGTGCTGTGATCCCCCTGTAGTATGTGTGTGTAACCTGACTGTGTGCTGTGATCCCCCTGTAGTATGTGTGTGTAACCTGACTGTGTGCTGTGATCCCCCTGTAGTATGTGTGTGTAACCTGACCGTGTGCTGTGATCCCCCTGTAGTATGTGTGTGTAACCTGACCGTGTGCTGAGATCCCCCTGTAGTATGTGTGTGTAACCTGACTGTGTGCTGTGATCCTCATGTAGTATGTGTGTGTAACCTGACCATGTGCTGTGATCCCCCTGTAGTATGTGTGTGTAACCTGACCGTGTGCTGTGATCCCCCTGTAGTATGTGTGTGTAACCTGACTGTGTGCTGTGATCCCCCTGTAGTATGTGTGTGTAACCTGACCGTGTGCTGTGATCCCCCTGTAGTATGTGTGTGTAACCTGACCGTGTGCTGAGATCCCCCTGTAGTATGTGTGTGTAACCTGACTGTGTGCTGTGATCCCCCCTGTAGTATGTGTGTGTAACCTGACCATGTGCTGTGATCCTCATGTAGTATGTGTGTGTAACCTGACCGTGTGCTGTGATCCCCCCTGTAGTATGTGTGTGTAACCTGACCATGTGCTGTGATCCCCCTGTAGTATGTGTGTGTAACCTGACCATGTGCTGTGATCCCCCCTGTAGTATGTGTGTGTAACCTGACCGTGTGCTGTGATCCCCCTGTAGTATGTGTGTGTAACCTGACTGTGTGCTGTGATCCCCCTGTAGTATGTGTGTGTAACCTGACTGTGTGCTGTGATCCCCCTGTAGTATGTGTGTGTAACCTGACCGTGTGCTGTGATCCCCCTGTAGTATGTGTGTGTAACCTGACTGTGTGCTGTGATCCTCATGTAGTATGTGTGTGTAACCTGACCGTGTGCTGTGATCCCCCCTGTAGTATGTGTGTGTAACCTGACCATGTGCTGTGATCCTCATGTAGTATGTGTGTGTAACCTGACCGTGTGCTGTGATCCTCATGTAGTATGTGTGTGTAACCTGACCGTGTGCTGTGATCCCCCCTGTAGTATGTGTGTGTAACCTGACCATGTGCTGTGATCCCCCTGTAGTATGTGTGTGTAACCTGACCATGTGCTGTGATCCCCCCTGTAGTATGTGTGTGTAACCTGACCGTGTGCTGTGATCCCCCCTGTAGTATGTGTGTGTAACCTGACCATGTGCTGTGATCCTCATGTAGTATGTGTGTGTAACCTGACCGTGTGCTGTGATCCCCCCTGTAGTATGTGTGTGTAACCTGACCATGTGCTGTGATCCTCATGTAGTATGTGTGTGTAACCTGACCATGTGCTGTGATCCTCATGTAGTATGTGTGTGTAACCTGACCGTGTGCTGTGATCCCCCTGTAGTATGTGTGTGTAACCTGACTGTGTGCTGTGATCCCCCTGTAGTATGTGTGTGTAACCTGACCGTGTGCTGTGATCCCCCTGTATTATGTGTGTGTAACCTGACTGTGTGCTGTGATCCCCCTGTAGTATGTGTGTGTAACCTGACCGTGTGCTGAGATCCCCCTGTAGTATGTGTGTGTAACCTGACCATGTGCTGTGATCCCCCTGTAGTATGTGTGTGTAACCTGACTGTGTGCTGTGATCCCCCTGTAGTATGTGTGTGTAACCTGACCGTGTGATGTGATCCCCCTGTAGTATGTGTGTGTAACCTGACCGTGTGCTGTGATCCCCCTGTAGTATGTGTGTGTAACCTGACCGTGTGCTGTGATCCCCCCTGTAGTATGTGTGTGTAACCGGACCGTGTGCTGTGATCCCCCTGTAGTGTGTGTGTGTAACCTGACTGTGTGCTGTGATCCCCCTGTAGTATGTGTGTGTAACCGGAACGTGTGCTGTGATCCCCCTGTAGTATGTGTGTGTAACCTGACTGTGTGCTGTGATCCCCCTGTAGTATGTGTGTGTAACCTGACTGTGTGCTGTGATCCCCCTGTAGTATGTGTGTGTAACCTGACCATGTGCTGTGATCCTCATGTAGTATGTGTGTGTAACCTGACCGTGTGCTGTGATCCCCCCTGTAGTATGTGTGTGTAACCTGACCGTGTGATGTGATCCCCCTGTAGTATGTGTGTGTAACCTGACCGTGTGCTGTGATCCTCATGTAGTATGTGTGTGTAACCTGACCGTGTGCTGTGATCCCCCTGTAGTATGTGTGTGTAACCTGACCATGTGCTGTGATCCTCATGTAGTATGTGTGTGTAACCTGACCATGTGCTGTGATCCTCATGTAGTATGTGTGTGTAACCTGACCGTGTGCTGTGATCCCCCTGTAGTATGTGTGTGTAACCTGACCGTGTGCTGTGATCCCCCTGTAGTATGTGTGTGTAACCTGACTGTGTGCTGTGATCCCCCTGTAGTATGTGTGTGTAACCTGACCATGTGCTGTGATCCTCATGTAGGGTGTGGGGTAATATCATTTACACAGAGCATTTCCCCGTGTAATCCTTTCTTTTCTCTCTGTAGAGCCGAGTGGCCAAAGGACCAGTTTATTCCCCCGTACATCCCGCGTTTCAGGAACGGCTGGGAACCACCATCATTAACCTTTGTTGGGATCCCAAAAGAACAGCAGCTGAATTATGTGGCTGAACCTGTAGGAATCGTTTCAGAGCTTCAGCGTAAACCAGAAATAAATAAATTAATGGAGGTTAGTGACCTGAGCAATTCCGCTGAAGACGCAACTAAACATTGTCATAGATTAAGGCCCAGACACACTTTGCTATAAATACCTTCTACAGAGCAAACTAAAACTAGAAGCCATTTTTGCACCTGATTCACACCCCCTACGGTGCACATTTGGTGGGGCCATCTTGCCTAGGTCTCTAGTCTATCACATACCACTGACGTGCTCCTCAATCCCTATTTTCTACATTTTATTTTGTGTCCTTTCTGCAGAACTTTCCCATCACTAAGTTGAACACAATATATACATGAGACAAGGGAACACGTGCCATGACAATATATCTCTGTAACAATCGCTTTAGGGTGAATCAGTCACTGTGAAGAAGTGGTTGTGTAGTAGTTTGTTCCATACATATAATTAAGCTAATATACATTAAAGATGATGACCCTCATTATACATCTGGGGTTGCACTTCATTTTGACACTTTGAAGAGGTCTAACTTTTGCAGTCTGAAGTTTCTGGATTCAAGGATCCTTATGAAGTAACAACAAGTGGAGATATTTCTCTTCTCCCAATGTGAGCTTAATAGGAAGCTGTAATAGAGCCATTTTGCAAGGGAGCATGAGACCCCTCAGAATGTTCTCAGTCTGATTGCCTAGTAGGTAAGACTTAGGGTCTGTGGGTAAATATGATTGCCATTAGGCAGGGGTCAAGTCCAGTGGGAACGCATGGGAAGGGAGTTCCTCTATTATTTTTGCAGAATGAACTAAGTTCCCCCTGGATAGAGAAAATAAACACTTCCTTAAATGCTGGTGCTGCTGGTGGGAGGAGCTGGAGCACAGTCAAGTTAGAGGGATAGTGAGATCCTCTAATAATGGACAGTAACACTTTCTACAATACACTAAATGCAAGCATAAAATAGACCCCCCACCACACCCACAATTCAGTTTTACAAACTTTGCCTCCTATGGAGGTGGTGAAGTAAGTTTGTGCTAAGATTTCTACGTTGATATGCGCTTCTCAGCATTGTTGAAGCCCGATTCCTCTCAGAGTACAGTGAATGTCAGAGGGATGTGAAGGGAGTATCACCTATTGAATGCAATGATTTCCCTAATGGGGTCTATTTCATAGGTTCTCTGTTATCGGTCGTAGAGATTCATCTCCTACCTCCCTTTTCAGATTGACAATATACTCTCATATACCATTACCTCTACTGATAACTGTTTCAGTACTGGTTTGGCTATCTGCTATATGTGGATGGGTGTCTTTGGGTAAGTATGTTTTTTATTCCTTAAGACACCCCAGCTATGGTCTGGCACTTTATGCATTTATATAAAGTTCTAAATATATGTATTGTACTTATATTTGCCATAAGTCAGGTTCATGTATTTCCTTGTGCAGACTGTCAGTTTCATATTTGGGGGAAAATAAACATATTAAGAAATATTTTCTCTTACCTGGGGTTTTAGTCTTTTTTTCTGATTGACTACATTTTTCTTGCAAATTGCGGGCAGTACTAGGCCCACGGGTGTGCCAAATTCTAGACTTTATTGCATCATTCTTGGCGCAAAAGTACGTCCGTTGACGCAAGTTCATCATTTCCGGCGTCGTAGTTGATGCTGAGCCTTTACACAAGGTTGCGTCGTTAGTGACGCAAGTGTGTCATTTCCGGATGTTGTTGACTCTAAAAAAAAAATTTCAGTTACATTGTGCGTCATACTTGGTGCCAAATTTTTCATTAATTTATTACCCCATTGCTATTTGCCTCTTGTTTTTTTCTATGTCAGAGGGCTATGCATTTTTTCCCATATAAGGAAATTGATAATTTTGCTTTATATGTTGTTTTTTCTTTTACATTTTGCAAGATGTCTCAATCTGATCCTGCCTCAGAAGTATCTGTTGGAACTTTGCTGCTTGACATCGGTTCTACCAAAGGTAAGTGCATTTGTTGTAAGATTGTGGAAATGATATCTCCAAATGTCATTTGTAATAGTTGTCATGATAAACTTTTACATGCAGAGAATGTATCCATCAGTAATAGTACAATGTCATTTGCAGTTCCTACAACTTCTAATGTACATGATATACCTATGAATTTTAAAGAATTTGTTACTGAATCTATTCAGAAGGCTTTGTCTGCATTTCCGCCTTCTAATAAACGTAAAAGGTCTTTTAAAACTTCTCATAAAGTTGATGAAATTTCAAATGACCGACAACATAATGATTTATCCTCCTCTGATGAGGATCTATCTGATCAGATATTGACACTGACAAATCTATTTATTTGTTTAAAATAGAGTATATTCGTTCTTTGTTAAAAGAAGTGTTAATTACTTTGGATATTGAGGAAGCCAGTCCTCTTGACATTAAGACTAGTAAACGTTTAAATGCTGTTTTTAAACCTCCTGTGGTTACTCCAGAGGTTTTTCCTATTCCTGATGCTATTTCTGATATGATTTTTAAGGAATGGAATAACCCAGGTTCTCCTTTTATTCCTTCTTCAAGGTGTAAAAAATTGTATCCTTTACCAGCAATTTCTATAGAGTTTTGGGAAAAGATCCCCAAAGTTGATGCGGCTATTTCTACTTTTGCTAAACGTACCACTATTCCTATGGAAGATAGTACTTCTTTTAAAGATCCTTTAGATAGGAAACTTGAATCCTATCTAAGGAAAGTCTATTTATATTCAGGTCATCTTCTCAGGCCTGCAATTTCTTTGGCTGATGTTGCGGCTGAATCAACTTTTTGGTTGGAGAATTTAGGGCAACAAGAATTGGATTCTGACATATCTAGTATTGTTTGCTTAGTGCAACATGCTAATCATTTTATTTGTGATGCCATTTTTGATATTATCAAAATTGATGTTAGATCCATGTCTTTAGCTATTTTAGCTAGAAGAGCTTTATGGCTTAAATCTTGGAATGCTAATATGACATCTAAGTCTAGATTATTATCTCTTTCTTTCCAAGGTAATAATTTATTTGGTTCTCAGTTGGATTCTATTATTTCAGTTTTTACTGGAGGAAAGGGTTTTTTTCTGCCTCAGGATAAAAAACATAAGGGTAAATCTAAGGCTTCTAGCCGTTTTCGTTCCTTTCGTCAAAATAAGGAACAAAAATCTAATCCTTCCCCCAAGGAATCTGTTTCCAATATTTTTTCAAGGATATTTGGATAAATTCTGTCCAAAATCAATGGATTCAGAGCATTGTCTCTCAAGGGTATTGAATAGGATTCAGAGTAAGACCTCCTGTGAGAAGATTTTTTCTCTCACATATCCCAGCAAATCCAGTAAATGCTCAGGCTTTCCTGAAGTGTGTTTCAGACCTGGATGCTTCAGGGGTAATCATGCCGTTTCCTTTTCGGGAACAAGGTCTGGGGTTTTATTCAAATCTATTCATTGTCCCAAAGAAGGAAAATTCATTCAGACCAGTTCTGGATCTGAAAAATTTGAATCGTTATGTAAGAGTACCAACTTTCAAGATGGTAACTATAAGGACTATTCTGCCTTTTGTTCAGCAAGGACATTATATGTCTACAATAGACTTGCAGGATGCATACCTTCATATTCCGATTCATCCAGAACATTATCAGTTCCTGAGATTCTCTTTTCTAGACAAGCATTACCAATTTGTTGCTCTTCCATTTGGCCTAGCAACAGCTCCAAAACATTTTTCAAAGGTTCTAGGTGCCCTACTCTCTGTAATCAGAGAACAGGGTATTGCGGTGTTTCCTTATTTGGACAATATCTTGGTACTAGCTCAATCTTTACTTTCTGCAGAATCTCACACAAATCAACTAGTGTTGTTTCTTCAAAAACATGGTTGGAGGATCAATTTACCAAAGAGTTTCTTGATTCCTCAGACAAGGGTCACCTTTTTAGGTTTCCAGATAGATTCAGTGTCCCTGACTTTGTCTCTAACAGACAAGAGACGTTTGAAATTGGTTGCAGCCTGTCGGCACCTTCAGTCTCAGTCATTCCCTTCAGTGGCTATGTGCATGGAAGTTATAGGCCTCATGACTGCAGCATCGGACGCGATTCCTTTTGCTCGTTTTCACATGAAACCTCTCCAGCTTTGTATGCTGAATCAATGGTGCAGGGATTATCCAAAGATATCACAGTTAATATCCTTAAATCCCAATGTTCGACACTCTCTGACGTGATGGTTAAATCACCAGTGTTTAGTTCAAGGGGCTTCTTTTGTTCTGCCAACCTGGACTGTGATCACTACAGACACAAGTCTTTCAGGTTGGGGAGCTGTTTGGGGATCTCTGACAGCACAAGGGGTTTGGAAATCTCAAGAGGCGAGATTACCAATCAATATTTTAGAACTCCGTGCAATTTTCAGAGTTTTCAGTTTTGGCCTCTGTTGAAGAGAGAACCATTCATTTGCTTTCAGACAGACAATATCACAACTGTGGCTTATGTCAATCATCAGGGTGGGACTCACAGTCCTCAAGCTATGAAAGAAGTATCTCGGATACTTGCTTGGGCAGAGTCCAGCTCCTGTCTAATCTCTGCAGTGCATATCCCAGGTGTAGACAATTGGGAGGCGGATTATCTCAGCCATCAGACTTTACATCCAGGGGAGTGGTCTCTCCATCCAGATGTGTTTTCTCAGATTGTTCAGATATGGGGTCTTCCAGAGATAGATCTCATGGCCTCTCATCTAAACAAGAAACTTCCCAGATACCTGTCCAGGTCCAGGGATGTTTAGGCGGAAGCAGTGGATGCGCTGACACTTCCTTGGTGTTATCATCCTGCTTACATTTTCCAGCCTCTTCTTCTTCCAAGAGTAATATCCAAAATCATCATGGAACAATTGTTTGTGTTGCTGGTGGCTCCAGCATGGCCTCACAGGTTTTGGTATGTGGATCTTGTTCGAATGTCCAGTTACCAACTTTGGCCACTTCCGTTAAGGCCAGACCTACTGTCTCAAGGTCCGTTTTTCCATCAGGATCTCAAATCATTAAATTTGAAGGTATGGAAATTGAACGTTTAGTACTAAGTCATAGAGGTTTCTCTAACTCAGTGATTAATACTATGTTACAAGCTCCTAAATCTGTCTCCAGAAAGATTTATTATTGAGTTTGGAAGACCTACATTTCATGCTGTTCTTCTCAATTATCTTGGCATTCTTTTAGAATCCCTAGAATTTTACAGTTTCTTCAGGATGGTTTGAATAAGGGTTTGTCTGCAAGTTCCTTGAATGGACAAATCTCTGCTCTTTATGTTTTATTTCACAGAAAGATTGCTAAACTTCCTGATATTCACTGTTTTGTACAGGCTTTAGTTCGTATTAAGCCATTAAATCAATTTATCCTCCTTGGAGTCTTAATTTGGTTTTGAAGGAGTTACAGGCTCCTCCATTTGAGCCTATGCATTCTTTGGACATTAAACTACTTTCTTGGAAAGTGTTGTTCCTTTTGGCCATCTGTTCTGCTAGAAGAGTTTCTGAGCTATCTGTTCTTTCTTGTGAATCTCCTTTTCTGATTTTTCATCAGGATAAGGCTGTTTTGAGGACTTCATTTAAATTTTTACCTAAAGTTGTGAATTCTAACATTATTAGTAGAGAAATTGTTGTCCCTTCCTTGTGTCCTAATCCTAAGAATTCTTTGGAAAGATCCTTACATTCTTTGGATGTGGTGAGAGCTTTGAAATATTATGTTGAAGCTACTAAATATTTCAGGAAGACTTCTAGTCTATTTGTTATATTTTCTAGTCCTAGGAAAGGTCAGAAAGCTTCTGCTATTTTCTTGGCTAAAGCTTTTGCTCCATCAAGCTTATTTGGAGTCGGGTCAGGCCCCGCCTCAGAGAATTACAGCTCATTCTACTAGATCAGTCTCCACTTTATGGGCTTTTAAGAATGAAGCTTCAGTTGATCAAATTTGCAGAACGGCAACTTGTTCTTCTTTACATACATTTACTAAATTCTACCGTTTTGATGTATGTGCTTCTTCAGAAGGTTTTTGGTAGAAAAGTTCTTCAGGCAGCTGTTTCAGTTTGATTCTTCCTTCTGCTGATGTTTTAAGTTTTTCTTGCCATTTAAAGAATAAACGTATATTTTGGGTTGTGTGTTATTTTTTCAGCTGGCTGTTCTTTATTTATTTATTTATTTATTTATTTGTATAATTTTTATTGGATTTCCATACAGTATTAACACATTAGCGAGTGACAAATTGTTTATCAATAGATGCATAGATTCATTACATTTATCATCTCTATGTAACAAAACATTTGTTAACTAATGTGCGGTTAGTACTTCCGCTAAGCTCTTAGTATAGTCTGAATGCATGATCCCTATATCTAGGAATCTCAAGGACTTTTCCAATTCCAAGGAGCTCTTTGTAGGACATCGGTAGTATACATAGGTTGCTACTCCAATGTAGTGTGATCTTTTCAAAACTGTCATATAAGCTTGATAAACCATATTAAACAATTTAACAATAACAGTGGTAAAAATAACGATGATAAACCAGTAGAACATATTTCATAACTTAATGAGTCTAGTCTGTAGTTGCCTATGTGGTGTGTTGGGTGCGAAAAATGAAGTGTAAAATCTAGGTATGGGGGCCCTCTTTCTTTTCAAATTGTTGTATCTGTTTGCATCATCAAATGATTATTTTCCTTTATCCTAAAGATTTATTCTAGTTGTGTCAATCAATTTCAACATTGTTTCCCAATATAATTTCATATCTAGGAACATAGCTAGCTGGTTTCTTTTATAATAACTGTATTGCTCTAAGGTTATTGTGTCTGTGGTTTTCAATATCCATTGCTGAATTGTGGGTATAAGGGTTGACTTCCAGTTTAGTGCTATTAACGACTTTGCACTATTCAGGCATATTTGTATTAAGTTTTGGTGAATTTTGCATCTACAGCTCGAGGGATGGTTTAATAAAGCCACTATTGGTTTTAGTGTAAATTCTGTACCACCTAGTACCTGTAATGTCTGTTCAACCAACTTCCAGAAGGGCTCAATTTTGGGGCAGTGCCACCATATGTGTGCCATAGTTCCTGTTCCCCCACATCCCCTCCAGCACAATGCTGTGGAGGAAGGGTATATTCTATGGAGCCTGTGTGGGGTCAAGTACCAACGCATCAGAATTTTGAAGTTCATTTCAATTATTCTTGTGGAAGTAGACGATTTACAGGTGTTATTAAAAATTTTCCTCCAAGCTTCCTCATCTATCTGTAGATCTAAATCTTGCTGTCAGTGTAGGGTATATGCTGGGAGGGAAGCTTGTATAGCCGTCTCTAATGCTTTTTTGCAATAGAAAGGGTACCTTTAATGGGGGTGGCCATAAGGCATACATTTTCAAAGGGGGTAGGGGGTCTGGTCAAATCATTTTTGTCATGGTTATTGTGTAAATAGTGGGTAAGTTGTGAATATTTTAGCCAGGAAGCAAAGGCACCATGCAATACATGTGTCATATCCTGTCTGAGGTTACTGAGCTTAAGTACTCAGTTATCTAGCACGTTAATAATTGGTATCGACTCTGGCAGTTCCCACGTGACTCTAGTGTTCTGTAAAGGTTCATAACCTCCCTAAGTTTCATATTGGGTGAAATTGGGGTAAGTGGGGACTGGGGTGAGGAAAGCTTTGGGTATTTCTGGACTAGGTAGTCCCAGGTCTCAAATATATGTTTATAGAGTGGGGAGGTTTGGCAGATTGTGGGTCTAAGACTTCTGCTAATGCAGCATATGGAGCCGGGCTTTGGGGCCCTAAGAATCTGAGACTCCAGGGACACCCAAGCTTTTGCATCTTTTTTCAGATGCCAGTCAAGTATGTGTTGCAATGCTGTTGAGTAATAGTAAGACTCCAACCTCGGGACACCCAAGCCACCCTCTCTTACTGCTCTGTGAAGTGTAGCTGTATTGATACGTGGTTTTGTCTTACCCCAAATGAATGAGTGAATGTTTCTTTGTATTTGCGAGAGATATAATTTAGGCAGAGTGATAGGTACCATTTGGATGATATGTAGAATTTTTGGGAGAATTAACATCTTTACGGCCTGGATTCTACCCCACCATTACAATGGTTTGTCTCTCCAATTTTGAAGGGTGTGCAATATGGTAGTTTGTAGTGGCTTATAATTTGCTTCAAATAATTGTGTTATTTTAGGGGTTAAGTATACTCCTAAGTACTTCAGTTGCGAATATTGTATTTTATATGGGCATATAGTTTTGAGAGCTTGAGACTCCATCCGCGTCATAAATACGCTCATGATCTCTGATTTTTGTTGATTGATTAAAAAATTGGACAAAGCACTAAACCGATCAAATTCCTCCATAAGAGCTGGGAGAGAGTGTTTAGGGGAGGTCAATGTTAGCAAGACATCATCTGCAAACATTGACAGTTTATAGTGATTCTGCCCTATATTTACGCCTATGATATCTGTGTTAGCGCAAATCTTGGAAGCCAAGACTTCCATTACTAGTACGAATAAAATTGGCGAGAGTGGGCACTCTTGTCTCGTACCGGTATTGATTGGAAATCCTTGAGAAAGGACTCCGTTAACCTTTACTCTAGCTGACGGGAATATGTATAATTGAAATATTCTATTGATCATGGTGTTCCCAAACCCGAATCCCTGTAAGGTGTTTCTGAGAAAGGGCCATGCCACCCTATCAAATGCTTTCTCTGCATCAGTGGAGACCAGGGCCATTGGGATATTATGTGTGTTTGCATAATCTATTATGCAAGCTGTTCTAATTGTGTTGTCCCTGGTCTCCCTGTGCGGAACAAAGCCAGCCTGGTCCAAGTGTATTATAGCGCTGCGGAATCTGTTGGCTCTCTACAAATAACCGATAATAATAATAATAATAATAATAATAATAATATTATGGATGGTAATATAGAGTTAATTCTTTTCGCCAATATTTTGGCGTAGATTTTTATATCCCCATTAAGTAATGAGATTGGCCTATAACTACCAGGGCTTGTCATGGGCTTACCCTCTTTGTGAAGGACAGTAATATGCACTTCTAATAACAGGGGGGATAGGTGGTTCTCTTCGTCTAGTGAATTAAACAGTTTTGTTAAATGCGGAGTTAACAGTGTTTGAAATTTTTTATAATACATGTTTGAAAGTCCATCTGGACCTGGGCTTTTCTGTGTGGGCAGACTTTTTATAGCTGCAGGCTGCAGCTATCTCTTGCTCTAATATAGGCTCTTTCATGGACTTGGCCAACATCTCCGGAATCACAGGAAGGTGTGCTTTGCCTATGTATTGTACCTGTGAGAGTGAACTATCTCTAGATGGAAGGTTATATATGTTTTATAGTACTCACTAAAGATATTAGCTATTGCCCTACAGTCAAAAACTTCCTTATTTGTTTTGTCTAGAATTTTGTGGATATAATTCTCAAATGTTTTCTTCTTTCGAGTTCTAGCTAAGAGTGGTCCTGCTCTATTTCCTTCAGTGAAATACAATTTTTTAAAATAATATGCTCGTTTATGTGCTTCCCTGGTTAGTAGGTTATTCAGATCTTTTCTCACTATTATGAGGTTTTTAAGACTATCCTGGGAATCGGGATTATCCATGTGGAGTTTATTGGCCTCATTGAGCCGCTTGGTTAATTGAGCATATTCCTGATTGTATAATTTATTGAGAATGGCTTTTTGCTTAATGAATTCCCCCCTAATAACAGCTTTATGGGCTTCCCATACTATGGTGGGGGTCCTATATGAGTTCTGATTATATCTAAAGTATTCAGTTAGCGTTTGTGATATCTTATTAAGGATATTTGTTTGCAGTAGTAGAGTATTGTCCAACCTCCAACAGAAATCTCTTATTGGACTGTTTGGCCAAGCCAGGGTTAGCGTAACCGATGAGTGGTCCGGCCAGGGCATTGGGACTATATCTGAATCCTTTGCTAAAGTTAAACCTAGTTGGTCAATACATATATAGTCTAATCTAGAGTGGGATCTGTTTGGGTTTGAGAAAAAAGAGTATGTTTTCTGAGTCAGATGCTGTATTCTCCAGACATCCAGCAGCGAGGAGGATCTTAAGCAATGCGTAATTGTTCTGATAGTGCAGTTTGATAAGCAACTTTTTGCTTGGGAACTGTCTAATTTGAGGTTTAGGGCTACATTGAAATCCCCTGCCAAAATTGTGGTGCCTTTTGAGACCTCCAGAAGTTTACCCGTAATTTTTTAATTTTTTTTAGCTTGGCCTCTATTTGGTGCATACGCATTTGCTAATGTGATTGGCCTATTATACAGGTCACCTACTAAGATTAGGTATCTCCCTTCTGCATAAGAATATGTGCTGACATTCTGTAGGTGTATATTTTTATGAAGTAGAATTTCCACCCCATTCTTTTTTTATGAGTGTGTGAACTGAAGTGACCTATTGGGTACTGTTTAGAAGAAAACTTGGGTTTGGTATCAGACTGAAAGTGTGTTTCCTGAACAAATATAATTTCACCTTTCTGTTTGGCAAACCAGTTGAGATCCACTGACCTTTTTAGCGGGGAATTCAGGCCCTTAGCATTCTGGGTTATGAGTTTAATATGTCTGGTGTCTGTCATTGCTGCCATCTAGGACTAAATTGTCGGCTAATTGTTCCATTATAAAGGGGCCCACCCAACAATACCTGTGATGTTCTATACGGCTCCTGATATACTTTGATGCATTTAGTGGTTTTATAGACTAGAGACTCTAACAAGATAACCAAAACAATGATAAACAAATGAACATCAAATAAAAACAAAACAATTGCATAAATACATATACAATACATGTATTGGTAGGGTATACTGCCCTGTTCGCTTACAACTACAAACATGAGAGTATCAGCAACTTCCTAAAATAGAGTGTATACAGTGCATATTGACTTTTCAACAATTCTAAACAATTATAAACATTGGTCAAGAAGAAGAAAGGTAAGTCCTAGTAGGATATGGGTCTGCATTGCAGTCCATTGCAAACCAAAGGGGTTCATACTCACACTTCCAGTACCTCAAAAGGGGTACCTTATGCATGGTCAAAATGTCCAGCGGATGCCAACTATCATAAGATTTTCCACAGAAGACCTATATAGCAAATTCTTGCGCTTCCCTCCAGCTTCATGTCAAATTAGAATCTGCATCAGTAGCACTGGAGGCTGGTTGCTGCCTTTTCCTGTTGACTCTATTCCACGAGTTCCTTTGAGGTTTCGGATCAGTGGGATGGTTTGGTGACTGCTGTGGTGCAGAGCCATCCAGTCTGGGTAATGAGGGCTCCGGTATATTTAGTTGTTTACAAAATTCCTTCAGGTCCTCTGGAGATTTGTATATGGCTATTGAAGAGCTATGGATTACTTTTATGAAAAATGGGAAACCCCATCTATACGGTATTTTCAAGTCCTGCAGATGTAGAGTGAGATATCTAGCTTCCCTCCTTATGTTCAAGGTGATAGTGCTCAGATCAGCATATATTTGTATGTTATCTCCACCATGAGAAATTTGTCGCATCTTCCTGGAAGCCTCCATTACTTTTTCTTTGTCATTAAATGACTGAAATTTGAGTATAATGTCTCTAGGAGGTTTTCCCTCAAGCAGTTTTGGCCTAAGAGCCCGGTGTGCTCTTTCTATATGCATGATGGGAGGGTCTGGTGTCTGCAGGATAAACTGAAATAAACTCTGTAGATATTGAGAAATCTGCTGTGTTGTCATTTTTTCGGGGACACCACAGACCCTGATGTTACTGCGGCATCCTCTGTTGTCTAGGTCTTCTAATTGAACCTGCATTTGCTGAATTATTGAGTCCTGTGCTTCCAGGGTTCTATTTTGTAGATCTGTATCTCTCTGAACATGTTCCAAGTCATCTTCCAAGTGTACAACTCTCTCCCCCAGTTCAGAGATGTCTTTCTTAACCTCCTTGAGGCCATCCTTAATCATTTTCCCCACTTGTGCTATGAGGGAGGCAAAGTCTGCCTTTGTTGGTAGATTGTGTCAGGGTGCCAGGAATCAGACTGAGACGAGAAGTGCAAAAATAATCACACCTTTATTAATAGCAAAAAATAATAAAAAGTCCACAAGTCAAATAACAAGCCAGGAGTCAAAACTAGAGCTGGTAGTCAGACAAGCCGAGTCAGGAGCCAAAGCGAGTAGTCAGACGAGCCGGAATCAGGAATAAGGAGAACAGCAGAGTCAGGAACAAGCCAGGGATCAGGAACCAGGAGGGACAACAGACAGCCAGGTAATACACAGGAGCTCTCACAAACAGGTCTGAGACAACGCAAGGGCAAAGCATACTGAACAGAGGCCCTTTAAATAATAAGAGATGACATCACAATTCTGAGACTGCATCCTGTCTCACATGGATGATGTAAACCAGTCTGGCCATAAAAGGAAGTACAGGAAGTGAGCAGCATCTCCCAGAATGCACCAAAGTCAGCAAGAGAGGTGAGTATAATGGCTGCCAGCAGCACATGGCAAACAAGTCAGGAAAAAACCCTGACAATACCCTCCCCTCAATGACCCCTCCCCCGCGGGAGGGCAAAAGGCTTATTGGGGAAACGGGCATGGAAGGCACGGAGGAGGGTGGGAGCATGAACATCAGAGGAGGGAACCCAAGAACGCTTCTCTGGACCGTAGCCCCTCCAATGAACCAAATACTGTACGCGGCCCCTGGACATAAGAGAGTCAATAATGCTGCTGACCTCATACTCCTCATGGTTGTCAACAATGATAGGATGGGGACGAGGCAACACAGTGGTAAACCGATTATAAACCAATGGTTATAAGAGGGAGACATGAAAAACATTGGAGATGTGCATTGCAGGAGGAAGGTCAAGAGCTTAGGCCACAGGATTGACCCGTCGGAGTATTCGAAAAGGACCAACATAACGGGGAGCCAGTTTATTGGAAAGCACACGAAGGTTCAAGTTGCGGGAGGACAGCCAAACTCTCTCACCAACTTGGTAGTAAGGTGCAGGCAGACGCCTACGATCAGCCTGGAACTTTTGGCGCTGCATAGAACGATGAAGGCAATCCTGAATCTGCACCCACGTGAAACGGAGTTGCCGGAGATGCTCCTCCAAAGCCGGAATACCCTGAGACATGAATGAATCGGGCAACAAGGATGGTTGAAACCCATAATTCGCCATGAACGGGGATAACTTGGAGGAAGCATTAATAGCACTATTACGAGCAAACTCTGCCCAAGGTAACAGTTCAGACCAATTATTGTGGTGATCTGAGACATAGCAACGGAAGAACTGTTCCAGAGCTTGACTAGACCGTTCTGCAGCCCCATTGGATTGAGGCTGATATGCCGAGGAGAAGGAGAGCTGCATCCCCATTTGAGCACAAAAGGAACGCCAAAATCTGGAGACAAACTGGCTACCCCGGTCCGACACTATCTCCTTTTGTAACCCATGTAAACGGAAGACCTCACGGGCAAAAATTAAAGCAAGCTCCTGAGCGGTAGGTAACTTCTTCAAGGGAATGCAATGTGACATTTTAGAAAAACGGTCAACCACCATAAGGATAACAGTATTGCCATTGGAAACAGGGAGCTCGACAATGAAGTCCATGGAAAGATGTGTCCAAGGACACTCACCATTAGCAATAGGTTGAAGAAGACCCACAGGAAGACGTTGAGGAGTCTTATTCTGTGCACAAACTGAGCAGGAGGCAACATACGCAGCAACATCAGAACGAAGACCTGGCCACCAGAATTGTCGAGAGACAGACCAAATCATTTGGTTCTTGCCTGGGTGACCTGCAGCTTTAGGATAGTGGTAAGTGTGCAAAAGTTTAGTTCAAAGATTCTCAGGAACAAAACACTTACCACTAGGTTTCTCAGGAGGTGCATTGGCTTGTGCAGCCAGGATCTCCTCCCCCAAGGGAGAAGTCAAATTAGTACGTATGGTAGCCAAAATATGATCAGGAGGTATAACTGGAGTAGGTACAGACTCCTCCTTAGACAGAGGTGAAAATTGTCGAGAGAGGGCATCAGCCCTAACATTCTTACTACCAGGCAGGTAGGAGACCACATAATTAAACTGAGACAAAAATAGCGCCCATCTGGCCTGTTGGGGCGACAAACGTTTTGCTTCAGATAGATAAATTAAATTCTTGTGGTCAGTAAGAATGAGCACTGGCACGCTAGTACCCTCGAGAAGATGCCTCCATTCTTTGAGCAATTCCCTGTCGCCAATTTCATAATTGCACTCCGCTGGAGACAATTTCTTAGAGAAGAAACCACATGGAGGCAAGGAACCATCAGGTGTAGGATGTTGAGACAAGAGAGCACCTACTCCAGTCTCAGACGCATCAACCTCAAGAACGAAAGGCAGGACAGGGTTAGGATGAGCCAGAACTGGAACAGCAGCAAAGGCAGTCTTAAGACTATCAAAGGCCTTAATGGCAGTAGGTGACCAATGGAGTGGATCATTCTCTTTACGGGTCATGTCTGTGATAGGTTTGACGAAGGAAGAAAAGTTTTTAATAAACTTTCTATAGTAATTGGCGAACCCCAAAAAACGTTGAATAGACCGAAGACCAACTGGGCGAGGCCACTGCAGAACTGCAAATAACTTGTTAGGATCCATGGAGAACCCTGCAACGGATATAACATAACCTAGGAAGGTTACTTGAGTCTGATGGAACTCACATTTCTCAAGTTTACAAAACAGGCCGTTCTCACATAGTCTCTGAAGAACCCGTGTAACATCAGAACGATGAGCCTCAAGTGTGGGCGAGTGTATGAGGATGTCGTCTAAGTACACCACAACACACTGTTGCAGCATATCTCGTAGGACATCATTAATAAATTCCTGGAAAACAGCAGGAGCATTACATAGGCCAAAGGGCATTACAAGATACTCATAATGCCCGCTCCTGGTGTTAAATGCTGTTTTCCATTCGTGGCCCTCCTTGATCCTAACGAGATTGTACGCTTCTCTCAAATCAAGCTTAGTAAAGACCGTAGCTCCCTTGAGGCGGTCAAAGAGTTCCGTAATGAGCGGAATAGGGTAAGCATTCTTAATGGTAAGACGATTAAGACCCCTATAATCGATGCATGGTCTTAACTCGCCACCCTTTTTCTTAACAAATAAGAAGCCAGCCCCTGCAGGAGAGCAGGATTTGCGGATGATCCCCCACGACAGAGCATCAGAAACATACTCCTCCATAGCACAATTCTCTGCAACAGACAGAGGGTAAACTCGGCCCCGAGGAGGAATGGCTCCGGGTTGCAGGTCTATGGCACAATCGTAAGACTTGTGAGGAGGCAACGTACCGGCACGCACCTTGTCAAAAACGTCTAGGAACTCTCGGTACTCCTCTGGCAATTGAGATACTGAAGAAGTGCCCAAGAATTTAACTGGTTTCTGAAGACAAGTGGAAATACATTGCAGAGACCACGACAAAGCATACTGAAGAGAGGCCCTTTAAATAATAAGTGATGACATCACAATTCTGAGACTGCATCCTGTCTCACGTGGATGATGCACACCAGTCTGGCCATAAAAGGAAGTACAGGAAGTGAGCAGCATCCCCCACAATGCACCAAAGTCAGCAAGAGAGATGAGTAAAAGTAAAATGGCTGCCAGCAGCACATGGCAAACACAACAGTGGAAAAAACCCTGACAGATTGTCTATGTCTGCTCTCGTGAGAGGCTCTTTAGTATATAACCCTGTATCTGAAGATTCCGTATCTGATTGTGCATTATCTGGATCTTGCGAAGGGGTGGTTGTGGCTTCTGCAGTTTCAAGTACTTTAAAAAAGTTATTCAGCTTGGTTGCTGGAGTTGCCTGCTGCTTACCAGTTTTGTCCTGCTTAGAGGGCCTTTTAGACGCCATTTTGTTGTGGGTGCGGGGTACGCTGTAGTAAGGTGTTACAGAGACTGAAACGATAGTTGACTCCTATGTCCCTTTCAATCCTTGAGAATTTTAATAAACAGCTGTCTATTACTATCTACTTGCCCGCTGCTGTAATAGCAAACTTGACTTTGCTTATGTTTTGTAACATCTGGTCGTGGAAATGTTTATCATGGGGTAACCGCTTGTGTAATATAATACCCTGTTTCTATTGTTTCCTTTCCTCCTTTATTTTCTACCACAGCTTCCCCTTCACTATGCAGTACCCTCCTGTTTATCTTTCTTGATATGCAAATAACGTATCTTTAGGTAATGAAACGCTTTGCAGCGTATATTTATTATGGCAGGCTTTCCCTTAAGTGTTACCGATATTGGGGATATTACATCATAGTATTCCTCCCAGATTCTTCTCGCCCTCACCCCTCAAAGGTGCTAAATGCCACTGGAGCGGCTCAGTATGTTGTATGTGAGGCTGTGGGGTAGATCGCCTAGATGGCGAGAGGAATGTGTTTTCACTACATTCTACTTGCCTCTGTTGTTGTTTGTATCCTCTCCACCTCTGTAATTAGGTTGTGCGCCACATCCCAAGGCCTAATAACCTCCGCTCACATGTTTTGCTGTATCTCTGCTGCTCCAAGGTGCACAAGAACCGAAGTTGTATCCTCTTGTGGATCATGTTACACAGGTTTAGATGTGGCTCTGGAGTATTGATTAGCACTTAATAACAGCTTAAAACATGTTTGGGAAGTGCCTATTAATAAGGAGCTTCATTAATGTGCAGCCATATCCGACAATGGCTGGCTCCGCCCCCCCCCCCCGGCTGTTGTTTATTTTTATACCTCCCTCTCTAGTGACTCTTGAGTGGAAGACTCCACATCTTGGGTATTGCTATCCCATACATCACTAGCTCATGGACTCTTGCCAATTACATGAAAGAAAACATAATTTATGTAAGAACTTACCTGATAAATTAATTTCTTTCATATTGGCAAGAGTCCATGAGGCCCACCCCCTTTTTTATGGTGGTTATGATTTTTTGTATAAAGCACAATTATTTCCAAATTCCTTTGTTGATGCTTTTTACTCCTTTCTTTATCACCCCACTACTTGGCTATTCATTAAACTGAATTGTGGGTGTGGTGAGGGGTGTAGTTATAGGCATTTTGAGGTTTGGGAAACTTTGCCCCTCCTGGTAGGATTGTATATCCCATACGTCACTAGCTCATGGACTCTTGCCAATATGAAAGAAATGAATTTATCAGGTAAGTTCTTACATAAATTTTGTTATATATATATATATATATGTGTGTGTGTGTGTGTATATATATATATATATATATATATATATATAATGTGTGTGTGTATATATATATATATATATATATATATAATGTGTGTGTGTCTGTATATATATGTATATAAAATATAGAGAAAATAACTCATTGTGTTAACCATTTACAAATCTAAACAAGTCAGAAGACTTGCTTTAAACCCAGAAACTCTCTGATTACGCTGTTTCCAATGCAGCAAAGGAATCTGGGTAAGATATGCAAATGAGGTTCACAATGACTCACCTTTTTACTTTTAGCCTGCTTTTTAAGACAGACTTCCCTTTACGCCATAGCACTGCTGCATTACACAGCTTTTATGCTTAGCTAGGGTTAGTACAGTGATTTAGACCAATCCCAGGACAGCTGTTTCGTGGTTATTGCCACTCATCAGCTGGGAGTAGGTTAAATCACTGCTTGGTAAAGTTCATTTCTGGGGGAAATTCAACAACAATTAAAATTATGGGGAGGCGAAAAGTGGGTTTAAAATCCTCCACTAAATACAAAATATAGAGAAAATAACTCATTGTGTAAACCATTTACAAATCTAAACAAGTCAGAAGACTTGCTTTAAACCCAGAAACTCTCTGACTACGCTGTTTCCAATGCAGCAAAGGAATCTGGGTAAGATATGCAAATGAGGTTCACAATGACTCACCTCCCCATAATTTTAATTGTTGTTGAATTTCCCCCAGAAATTAACTTTACCAAGCAGTGATTTAACCTACTCCCAGCTGATGAGTGGCAATAACCACGAAACAGCTGTCCTGGGATTGGTCTGAATCACTGTACTAACCCTAGCTAAGCATAAAAGCTGTGTAATGCAGCAGTGCTATGGCATAAAGGGAAGTCTGTCTTAAAAAGCAGGCTAAAAGTAAAAAGGTGAGTCATTGTGAACCTCATTTGCATATCTTACCCAGATTCCTTTGCTGCACTGGAAACAGTGTAATCAGAGAGTTTCTGGGTTTAAAGCAAGTCTTCTGACTTGTTTAGATTTGTAAATGGTTTACACAATGAGTTATTTTCTCTATATTTTGTATTTAGTGGAGGATTTTAAACTCACTTTTCGCCTCCCCATAATTTTAATTGTTGTTATATATATATATATTCATACAAATTCACATGCACATACCGCATATTATAGTTATATCTAAAAGCATTTAAACTTGATTTCTTTCCCTTAAAATGAAAAAAAAAAATGCTTTAAATGTAATTTGAAACAAATACAGCTTTATTAGTTGCGTACAATTCTCACTAGCTGACCATTCATACCTATCAGTAGGAAGTTCTCTGTGTGTAAATGCTGCCCTTTCATTTCATATAGAAGAGCGATCATTTTTTGAGTACTGTGTTCCTTTGTTTGAACCTCATGTTAAATTGTGTTTTTCACATCATTATCACTTAACAGATTACCTTGAACTTGCAAAATAGCAATAAGTGAAAGACAGAACCAATCTCTGGTAGCTTTTTCAGCAACAGGTCAGGGATATACAAAACAAGTAATTCAGTTCAGTTTCTGCCTTCAATAACATTCCTAAAACTGATATAAATGTTTTATATGTAGGTATGACGTTAGGATTTGATATTGAATATCTCATTTATTTTGCAGTATAGACAAGTTGTACTGTTTGTGAAATAGACCAACGCAAAACCAGCCTATTTGGTGCATATGGCCCATAAATTGTTTATACTAGAGCATTTTACTTGACCTTGCTTATGGAAGCTTATTACATAGGAACAAGAATTCTAGACTTTGATGATTAGGAGAGTTAAAGGGACAGTCTACACCAGAATTGTTATTGTTTAACAAGATAGATAATTCCTTTATTATCCATTCCCCAGCTTTGCATAATACAGTTATATTAATACACTTTTTACCCCTGTGATTACTTTGTATCTAAGCCTCTGCAATCTGCCCCTTATCTCAGTTACATTAATACACTTTTTATCCCTGTAATTACCTTGTATCTAAATCTCTGCAGACTGCCCCTTATCTCAGTTACATTAATACACTTTTTATCCCTGTAATTACCTTGTATCTAAATCTCTGCAGACTGCCCCTTATCTCAGTTACATTAATACACTTTTTACCCCTGTAATTACCTTGTATCTAAACATCTGCAGATTGCCCCCTTATTTCAATTTTATTGACAGACTTGAATTTTAGCCAATCAGTGCTGACTCCACGTGCATGAGCACAATGTCATCTATATGGCTTTCAGCTAAGAATACCAAGAAAACAAAGCAAAATTGGTGATAAAAGTAAATTGGAAAATTGATTAAAATTACATTTGTGCATGATTAAGCGTAAAAAACTCTAGTAAAGACACTTTGCATAGAGAACTCATTTGTTAACACATTGTCCACATCTACGATGGGCCAAGAGTTGGCTACTCTATATTGTTATCATTGTATCTTCTGACATCATAATTCTTCAAGTCACCTGATACAAAAAATGCACCGTTAGTCTTTATTGATGACCAAATGCTTTTGTTTCTTTGTCTTTCAGTACTCCAGCATCCGGGAATACCCACCATCAGAAGGGTACGTATTTGGTAACAATTTATATAAGGGAGGCCCCATTTAGGACCAGGGGGGAGCATTAGTGGCTGTTAAACAACCCTCATGCATATAGGCAACATCATTGCTTGGTAGCACTGTGGA
Organism: Bombina bombina; assembly: GCF_027579735.1. Lineage (NCBI taxonomy): Eukaryota > Metazoa > Chordata > Amphibia > Anura > Bombinatoridae > Bombina > Bombina bombina. Next base: position 1,154,478,961 of record NC_069504.1, read on the forward strand.
GAATTTGTCTGATATGGTAAAAATTCAGAGTTTTTTCCATGGTGGTCAATAGTATACAGAATAATGAGATCACTATTGAATATAATACTGCTTCATTCTGACTCTTATCCTTGTTTCACGTGTTTATACAAATGCTTTCAGCACCAGTATGATTATTATATCTTATCCGTGTTTCACGTGTTTATACAAATGCTTTCAGCACCAGTATGATTATTATATCTTATCCTTGTTTCATGTGTTTATATAAATGCTTTCAGCACCAGTATGATTATTATATCTTATCCTTGTTTCACGTGTTTATACAAATGCTTTCAGCACCAGTATGATTATTATATCTTATCCTTGTTTCATGTGTTTATATAAATGCTTTCAGCACCAGTATGATTATTATAGCTTATCCTTGTTTCACGTGTTTATATAAATGCTTTCAGCACCAGTATGATTATTATATCTTATCCTTGTTTCACGTGTTTATATAAATGCTTTCAGCACCAGTATGATTATATATTATCCTTGTTTCACGTGTTTATACAAATGCTTTCAGCACCAGTATGATTATTATATCTTATCCTTGTTTCACTTGTTTATACAAATGATTTCAGCACCAGTATGATTATTATATCTTATCCTTGTTTCACGTGTTTATACAAATGCTTTCAGCACCAGTATGATTATTATATCTTATCCTTGTTTCACTTGTTTATACAAATGATTTCAGCACCAGTATGATTATTATATCTTATTCTTATTTCATGTGTTTATACAAATGCTTTCAGCACCAGTATGATTATAGCTTATCCTTGTTTCACGTGTTTATACAAATGCTTTCAGCACCAGTATGATTATTATATCTTATCCTTGTTTCACGTGTTTATACAAATGCTTTCAGCACCAGTATGATTATTATAGCTTATCCTTGTTTCACGTGTTTATACAAATGCTTTCAGCACCAGTATGATTATTATATCTTATTCTTATTTCATGTGTTTATACAAATGCTTTCAGCACCAGTATGATTATTATAGCTTATCCTTGTTTCACGTGTTTATACAAATGCTTTCAGCACCAGTATGATTATAGCTTATCCTTGTTTCACGTGTTTATACAAATGCTTTCAGCACCAGTATGATTATAGCTTATCCTTGTTTCACGTGTTTATACAAATGATTTCAGCACCAGTATGATTATTATATCTTATCCTTGTTTCACGTGTTTATATAAATACTTTCAGCACCACTATGATTATTATATCTTATCCTTGTTTCACGTGTGTATACAAATGCTTTCAGCACCAGTATGATTATTATATCTTATCCTTGTTTCACATGTTTATACAAATGCTTTCAGCACCAGTATGATTATTATATCTTATCCTTGTTTCACGTGTTTATATAAATGCTTTCAGCACCAGTATGATTATTATATCTTATCCTTGTTTCACGTGTTTATATAAATGCTTTCAGCACCAGTATGATTATTATATCTTATCTTTGTTTCATGTGTTTATACAAATGCTTTCAGCACCAGTATGATTATAGCTTATCCTTGTTTCACGTGTTTATACAAATGCTTTCAGCACCAGTAGGATTATTATATCTTATCCTTGTTTCACGTGTTTATACAAATGCTTTCAGCACCACTATGATTATTATATCTTATCCTTGTTTCACGTGTTTATACAAATGCTTTCAGCACCAGTATGATTATTATATCTTATCCTTGTTTCATGTGTTTATACAAATGCTTTCAGCACCAGTATGATTATTATATGTTATCCTTGTTTCACGTGTTTATACAAATGCTTTCAGCACCAGTAGGATTATTATATCTTGTCCTTGTTTCACGTGTTTATACAAATGATTTCAGCACCAGTATGATTATAGCTTATCCTTGTTTCACGTGTTTATACAAATGCTTTCAGCACCTGTATGATTATTATATCTTATCCTTGTTTCACGTGTTTATATAAATGCTTTCAGCACCAGTATGATTATTATATCTTATCCTTGTTTCACTTGTTTATACAAATGATTTCAGCACCAGTATGATTATTATATCTTATCCTTGTTTCACGTGTTTATACAAATGCTTTCAGCACCACTATGATTATTATATCTTATCCTTGTTTCATGTGTTTATACAAATGATTTCAGCACCAGTATGATTATTGTATCTTATCCTTGTTTCATGTGTTTATACAAATGCTTTCAGCACCAGTATGATTATTATATCTTATCCTTGTTTCACGTGTTTATATAAATGCTTTCAGCACCAGTATGATTATTATATCTTATCCTTGTTTCACGTGTTTATACAAATGCTTTCAGCACCAGTATGATTATTATATCTTATCCTTGTTTCACGTGTTTATACAAATGCTTTCAGCACCAGTATGATTATAGCTTATCCTTGTTTCACGTGTTTATACAAATGCTTTCAGCACCAGTATGATTATTATATCTTATCCTTGTTTCACGTGTTTATACAAATGCTTTCAGCACCAGTATGATTATAGCTTATCCTTGTTTCACGTGTTTATATAAATGCTTTCAGCACCAGTATGATTATTATATCTTATCCTTGTTTCACGTGTTTATATAAATGCTTTCAGCACCAGTAAGATTATTATATCTTATCCTTGTTTCACGTGTTTATACAAATGCTTTCAGCACCAGTATGATTATTATATCTTATCCTTGTTTCATGTGTTTATACAAATGCTTTCAGCTCCAGTATGATTATTATAGCTTATCCTTGTTTCACGTGTTTATATAAATGCTTTCAGCACCAGTATGATTATTATAGCTTATCCGTGTTTCACGTGTTTATACAAAGGCTTTCAGCAACATTATGATTATTATATCTTATCCTTGTTTCACGTGTTTATACAAATGCTTTCAGCACCAGTATGATTATAGCTTATCCTTGTTTCACGTGTTTATATAAATGCTTTCAGCACCAGTATGATTATTATATCTTATCCTTGTTTCACGTGTTTATACAAATGCTTTCAGCACCAGTATGATTATTATATCTTATCCTTGTTTCACGTGTTTATACAAATGCTTTCAGCACCAGTATGATTATTATATCTTATCCTTGTTTCACGTGTTTATACAAATGCTTTCAGCACCAGTATGATTATAGCTTATCCTTGTTTCATGTATTTATATAAATGCTTTCAGCACCAGTATGATTATTATATCTTATCCTTGTTTCACGTGTTTATACAAATGCTTTCAGCACCAGTATGATTGTTATATCTTATCCTTGTTTCACGTGTTTATACAAATGCTTTCAGCACCAGTATGATTATTGTATCTTATCCTTGTTTCACGTGTTTATACAAATGCTTTCAGCACCAGTATGATTATTATAGCTTATCCTTGTTTCACGTGTTTATACAAATGATTTCAGCACCAGTATGATTATTATATCTTATCCGTGTTTCACGTGTTTATATAAATGCTTTCAGCGCCAGTATGATTTTTATATCTTATCCTTGTTTCACGTGATTATATAAATGCTTTCAGCACCAGTATGATTATTATATCTTATCCTTGGTTCATGTGTTTATACAAATGCTTTCAGCACCAGTATGATTATTGTATCTTATCCTTGTTTCACGTGTTTATACAAATGCTTTCAGCACCAGTATGATTATTGTATCTTATCCTTGTTTCACGTGTTTATACAAATGCTTTCAGCACCAGTATGATTATTATAGCTTATCCTTGTTTCACGTGTTTATACAAATGCTTTCAGCACCAGTATGATTATTATATCTTATCCTTGTTTCACGTGTTTATACAAATGCTTTCAGCACCAGTATGATTATTATATCTTATCCTTGTTTCACTTGTTTATACAAATGATTTCAGCACCAGTATGATTATTATAGCTTATCCTTGTTTCACGTGTTTATACAAATGCTTTCAGCACCAGTATGATTATTATATCTTATCCTTGTTTCACGTGTTTATACAAATGCTTTGAGCACCAGTATGATTATTATATCTTATCCTTGTTTCACGTGTTTATACAAATGCTTTCAGCAGCAGTATGATTATTATATCTTATCCTTGTTTCACGTGTTTATACAAATGCTTTCAGCACCAGTATGATTATTATATCTTATCCTTGTTTCACGTGTTTATATAAATGCTTTCAGCACCAGTATGATTGTTATATCTTATCCTTGTTTCACGTGTTTATACAAATGCTTTCAGCACCAGTATGATTATTATATCTTATCCTTGTTTCACGTGTTTATACAAATGATTTCAGCACCAGTATGATTATTATATCTTATCCTTGTTTCACATGTTTATACAAATGCTTTCAGCACCAGTATGATTATTATATCTTATCCTTGTTTCATGTGTTTATACAAATGCTTTCAGCACCAGTATGATTATTATATTGTATCCTTGTTTCATGTGTTTATACAAATGCTTTCAGCACCAGTATGATTATTATATCTTATCCTTGTTTAACATGTTTATACAAATGCGTTCAGCACCACTATGATTATTATAGCTTATCCTTGTTTCACGTGTTTATACAAATGCTTTCAGCACCAGTATGATTATTATATCTTATCCTTGTTTCACGTTTTTATACAAATGCTTTCAGCACCAGTATGATTATAGCTTATCCTTGTTTCACGTGTTTATACAAATGCTTTCAGCACCAGTATGATTATTATATCTTATCCTTGTTTCACGTTTTTATACAAATGCTTTCAGCACCAGTATGATTGTTATATCTTATCCTTGTTTCACATGTTTATACAAATGCTTTCAGCACCAGTATGATTATTATATCGTATCCTTGTTTCACGTGTTTATACAAATGCTTTCAGCACCAGTATGATTATTTTATCTTATCCTTCTTTCACGTGTTTATACAAATGCTTTCAGCACCAGTATGATTATTATATCTTATCCTTGTTTCACGTGTTTATACAAATGCTTTCAGCACCTATATGATTATTATATCTTATCCTTGTTTCACGTGTTTATACAAATGCTTTCAGCACCAGTATGATTATTATATCTTATCCTTGTTTCATGTGTTTATACAAATGCTTTCAGCACCAGTATGATTATTATATCTTATCCTTGTTTCACGTGTTTATACAAATGCTTTCAGCACCAGTATGATTATTATATCTTATCCTTGTTTCACATGTTTATACAAATGCTTTCAGCACCAGTATGATTATTATATTGTATCCTTGTTTCATGTGTTTATACAAATGCTTTCAGCACCAGTATGATTATTATATCTTATCCTTGTTTAACATGTTTATACAAATGCGTTCAGCACCACTATGATTATTATAGCTTATCCTTGTTTCACGTGTTTATACAAATGCTTTCAGCACCAGTATGATTATTATATCTTATCCTTGTTTCACGTGTTTATACAAATGCTTTCAGCACCAGTATGATTATAGCTTATCCTTGTTTCACGTGTTTATACAAATGCTTTCAGCACCAGTATGATTATTATATCTTATCCTTGTTTCACGTTTTTATACAAATGCTTTCAGCACCAGTATGATTGTTATATCTTATCCTTGTTTCACGTGTTTATACAAATGCTTTCAGCACCAGTATGATTATTATATCTTATCCTTGTTTCACGTGTTTATACAAATGCTTTCAGCACCAGTATGATTATTATATCTTATCCTTGTTTCACATGTTTATATAAATGCTTTCAGCACCAGTAGGATTATTATATCTTATCCTTGTTTCACGTGTTTATACAAATGCTTTCAGCACCAGTATGATTATTATATCTTATCCTTGTTTCACGTGTTTATACAAATGCTTTCAGCACCAGTATGATTATTGTATCTTATCCTTGTTTCACGTATTTATACAAATGATTTCAGCACCAGTATGATTATTGTATCTTATCCTTGTTTCATGTGTTTATATAAATGCTTTCAGCACCAGTATGATTATTATATCTTATCCTTGTTTCATGTGTTTATACAAATGCTTTCAGCACCAGTATGATTATTATATCTTATCCTTGTTTCACGTGTTTATATAAATGCTTTCAGCACCAGTATGATTATTATATCTTATCCTTGTTTCACGTGTTTATACAAATGCGTTCAGCACCAGTATGATTATTATATCTTATCCTTGTTTCACATGTTTATACAAATGCTTTCAGGACCAGTATGATTATTGTATCTTATCCTTGTTTCACGTGTTTATACAAATGCTTTCAGGACCAGTATGATTATTATAGCTTATCCTTGTTTCACGTGTTTATACAAATGCTTTCAGCACCAGTATGATTATTATATCTTATCCTTGTTTCACGTGTTTATACAAATGCTTTCAGGACCAGTATGATTATTGTATCTTATCCTTGTTTCACGTGTTTATACAAATACTTTCAGCACCAGTATGATTATTATATCTTATCCTTGTTTCACGTGTTTATACAAATGCTTTCAGCACCAGTTTGATTATTATATCTTATCCTTGTTTCACGTGTTTATACAAATGCTTTCAGCACCAGTATGATTATTATATCTTATCCTTGTTTCACGTGTTTATACAAATGCTTTCAGCACCACTATGATTATTATATCTTATCCTTGTTTCACGTGTTTATACAAATGCTTTCAGCACCACTATGATTATTATATCTTATCCTTGTTTCATGTGTTTATACAAATGCTTAAAGCACCAGTATGATTATTATATCTTATCCTTGTTTCACGTGTTTATATAAATGCTTTCAGCACCAGTATGATTATTATATCTTATCCTTGTTTCACGTGTTTATACAAATGCTTTCAGCACCAGTATGATTATTATATCTTATCCTTGTTTCACATGTTTATACAAATGATTTCAGCACCAGTATGATTATTATATCTTATCCTTGTTTCACGTTGTGATGATAGCAGGATGTGATGTCACTAGCATGTGGGCGGGGCTTAGGTCCGGTGTCTGTGTCGCAGTTAGTTTAGTACAATCAACCTGTCTGGATGTGTATTGCTATGCTCTGTAATAAAATAGAGTTGTACCATCATTGCTGTGTCCTGCATATGTCCTGCATCTCATGACATGGTGTCAGAAGTTCTGGACTACGCTTCTGTTTCTGATGATAACGATGTCAAAGTTTACCCCACCTGAGCCTTTTGACTTTTCTCAGCCTGCAGCTTGGCCCACATGGCGTCAGCGGTTTCAGCGCTTCAGGATTGCATCCAAACTGAACAAGGAGAGTGGTGAAGTACAAGTTAATTCTCTTTTATACTCTATGGGGAAAGATGTAGAGCCAGTGTTCAATGCTTTTACTTTCCAAGAAGGGGAAGAAGTTAACTTTGATATAGTTATGGATAAACTCAGTGCCCACTTTGTGCCCAAAAGAAATGTGATTCATGAGAGAGCTTGTTTTCACAAACGTAATCAGCGTGTGGGAGAATCTGTGGAGTCATTTGTGCGCAGCCTGTATGAATTAGCTGAATTCTGTGAGTTTGGTGTTGCTAAAGAAGAGCAAATCAGAGACAGAATAGTTATTGGAATTGCAGATGCTGAAGTCTCCCTGAAGCTGCAGTTAGAGCCTGATTTAACATTAGACGGGGCTATTAGGATGGCCCGCCAGAGTGAACTGGTGAAAAAGCAAAGTGCTGATCTGAGGTCTGAGAGTATTGTGGATGAAGTGCAACAGTCTAGGAAAATTACTAGTGAAAGGCACAGTGTGAGCGGTAGATCTAAAGTACTGGAAAGGCCTAGAAGTGGATGGGGGCAACATGGCCGATGCACACGGTGTTACCGGGCTCATGATCAGAGTGCTATATGCCCGGCCAGAGATAAAAGATGCAGAAAATGTAACAGAATAGGCCATTTTGAAGTGGTGTGTAAAACTGAATACATTAAGGAGATGCAGGTGGACAGTGACCAGGAGGGTCAGGAAGTGTCTTTTGTGGGGTCTGTTGTGGAACGGACAAGCTCAGAGGAAGATTGGAAAGTTACCTTTACTGTAATGGGAGCCAATGTTGATTTTAAGATTGACACAGGAGCTGATATCACTGTAATGTCTTTTGCTGAATTTATGAAACTGCCTCGACAGCCCCAGCTGGCGAAGGTTACTACAAATGTTCATAGTCCTGGTGGCCGCATTGATTGTGTGGGGAAATTTCTTGCCAGCTGTGAGTACAAACAAAGGAAGTTCACCATGTGGGTGCATGTGATCCGAGGTCAGTGTGTTAACAGTTTATTGAGCAGAAAAGCAGCCTGTGACTTGGGCCTCGTGGCCAGAGTGAATGAGATCTCTGAAGATATGTTTGGCGAGTTGGGCCTACTGAGCTGCAAACCTGTCCGTATAGCACTTAAAAGTGACGCAGTCCCGTATAGTATTTCTACTCCTCGTAGAATTCCGTTCCCGCTCATGCCTCAAGTGGAGAAAGAGCTCATGCGCATGAAGTCTATGGGGGTTATTGAAGAGGTTGTTGAAGCAACTGATTGGTGTGCCCCCATTGTTCCAGTTGCAAAGAAAAACGGAAAGGTGCGCATCTGTGTGGACCTGAAAAGGTTGAATGAGGCAGTGAAGAGGGAGAGATTTGTGCTGCCGACATTGGAAGATATAGCCCCGAAGTTGGCTGGGGCGAAGTTCTTTTCCACATTAGACGCTTCTAGCGGCTTTTGGCAGATCCCCCTGGATCCAAAGTGCCGCAAACTGACTACCTTTATCACTCCGGTAGGTCGGTTCTGTTTCTGCAGACTTCCCTTTGGGATATCCTCCGCTCCTGAGATCTTTCAGAGGGAAATGAGTTCTCTCCTGAGTGGCCACGTGGGCACAGCAGTCGTTATGGACGACATTCTAGTGTATGGGTCTACAGTGGAGGAGCACGATCAGCGTTTGAGTTGTGTGCTGCAGGCTATCAAAGAGTCTGGGCTGAAGCTGAATAAAGAAAAATGTCATTTTAGGAAAACTGAATTATGCTACTTTGGGCATATCATCAACGGGGATGGCATCAAGCCGGACCCCGAGAAAATTCGGGCTATCGAACAGATGAAAAGCCCTTCTGATGTACATGAGCTGAGACAGATATTGGGCCTTGTAAATTACGTGGGCAAGTTTCTTCCGGATTTATCTACAGTTTTGCACCCTATTACGGAGTTGCTTAAGAAAGATGTTGCCTGGGTCTGGGGACCCTCACAAGAAAAGGCGTTCCTGCATGCTAAGTCCCTACTGGGGTCTGCCCCAGTGCTGGGGTTCTACGACCCTTCAAAAAAGACTGTGGTTAGTGCTGATGCAAGCAGTTATGGGTTGGGGGCTGCACTCCTGCAGCTGAATGACAACAAACTACAGCCCATCGCCTACTGTTCCCGCACACTGACGGCTGCGGAGTCAAAATACGCTCAAATTGAGAAAGAGTGCCTGGCTGCAGTTTGGGCCTGTGAACGCTTTCAGCGTTATCTAGTGGGTTTGGAGAAATTTAGTCTGGAAACTGACCACAAACCGCTAGTCCCTCTTATCAATTCTTATGACATCGACAAAACACCCTTGAGATGCCAGAGACTTTTAATGAGACTGCTCAGGTTCAATGTTCAGGCAGTGCATGTGCCGGGGAAGCAGCTGGTTGTGGCAGATACACTGTCCAGGCTCCCGCTGGCTGCTGCTGAAGAATCCTCCACAGAGTCGGATGTAAAAGTGTATGTTGATTCAGTTCTGGCCTCTAAGTCCATTTCTTCAAGGAAACTGGAAGAGATAAAGAAAGAGACACATTTGGACACAGATCTGCAAGAAGTTATAAGGTACATAAGAGATGGCTGGCCCGAGAGCCGGGCAGCCTGGATGTCTTTAAATGCTTACCAGCCAGAGAGGTCACAGCTCACGGAGCTGGAGGGGTTGGTACTGTTCCAAGACCGTATTGTAATTCCTGTCAGCATGAGGAAGGAGATGTTAAACAGGATTCACGATGGCCACTTAGGCATTACAAAGTGCAGAGAAAGAGCAGCTACAGCTGTGTGGTGGCCTGGGATCAGCTCCGACATTGCAAATCACGTGTCTAAATGTGCCTTTTGCCGGGAACGCCGGCCTACTCAGAGAAGGGAGCCCTTAATGTCTACTCCGCTGCCTGCGGGGCCATGGCAGAAAATAGCTGCTGATTTGTGCGAACTGCACGGGAAAAAGTTTCTTGTTGTTATCGACTACTATTCCAGGTATTTGGAAATAGCACCCCTGAATGATATCACAAGTCAGGCCGTTATCATTCGCCTGAAGAGCTTGTTCGCCCGCTGGGGCATTCCAATGGAGCTGGTGAGTGATAATGGCATGCAGTTCGCTTCTACAGAGTTCAGTGCTTTCAGCAGGGAATATGATTTTGTACATTCCACGTCAAGTCCACATTATCCGCAAGCCAACGGAATGGCTGAAAGGGCAGTTCAAACAACAAAATTCATCCTAAAGCAATCTGAACCGTACCTAGCCCTCTTGTCATACAGGGCGACGCCCATTCAAGCCACCGGGTTTAGCCCGGCACAGCTGATGCTAGGACGTCAGATTCGCACCACTTTACCCTCAGTGGGTGTCTTCAAGCCGCCTGGCCCTGTTCCTCGGGACGAAGTCCTTAGGAGGGATGAAGAGGCCAAAAAGGGTTATCGTTTCTTCTACGACAGGAGACATTCTGTCAGGCCTTTACAGGAACTGAAAGCGGGCCAAAGTGTCAGAATTAAACTGGATGATGAGAAGAAATGGAAGACGCCTGCTACGGTAGTGGGCCGCTCTCCAGAACCAAGGTCTTACACAGTCCTTACAGAGGGAGGGACGGTTACACGCCGTAACCGAAGACATCTTCAGCCTGTACCTGAGAGTCTGGAACCGGATACCTCAGTACCACCGCCGGTGGGATCTCCTGTTCTAAGAGAGGTGCCTTCCCCTCAGCAAGATCATAGCGGGGATATATCTTTGCCTCCAGCAGACTCTTGTTCACCATCTTCTGTATCAGAGGACAGTTCATGCAAAGTTACATCAAGCGGAAGAGTGGTGAGGCTTCCGGCCCGATACAGGGACTGACTTTAGCTAGAACAGTGACCGGAAGTATGGGCAGAATAATCCCATGGTCACTGTGGACTAGGGTAGTCTACCCCGATGTCCAAGTCAGGATGTAATTTATTTGTTCATGTTTTCTAATCTATCTGTTTCTATAATGTTCTAAAACAAAATGTTGTTGTATACCCTGTTGGTGTACCTTGTTATTTAATATATGCAAATGTATGCTTTGCCTTTGAAAAAGGGGAAGATGTGATGATAGCAGGATGTGATGTCACTAGCATGTGGGCGGGGCTTAGGTCCGGTGTCTGTGTCGCAGTTAGTTTAGTACAATCAACCTGTCTGGATGTGTATTGCTATGCTCTGTAATAAAATAGAGTTGTACCATCATTGCTGTGTCCTGCATATGTCCTGCATCTCATGACACACGTGTTTATACAAATGCTTTCAGCACCAGTATGATTATAGCTTTTCCTTGTTTCACGTGTTTATACAAATGCTTTTAGCACCAGTATGATTATTATATCTTATCCTTGTTTCACGTGTTTATACAAATGCTTTCAGCACCAGTATGATTATTATATCTTATCCTTGTTTCACGTGTTTATACAAATGCTTTCAGCACCAGTATGATTATTATATCTTATCCTTGTTTCACGAGTTTATACAAATGATTTCAGCACCAGTATGATTATTGTATCTTATCCTTGTTTCACGTGTTTATACAAATGCTTTCAGCACCAGTATGATTATTATATCTTATCCTTGTTTCATGTGTTTATACAAATGCTGTCAGCACCAGTATGATTATAGCTTATCCTTGTTTCACGTGTTTATACAAATGCTTTCAGCACCAGTATGATTATTATATCTTATCCTTGTTTCACGTGTTTATATAAATGCTTTCAGCACCAGTATGATTATTGTATCTTATCCTTGTTTCACGTGTTTATACAAATGCTTTCAGCACCAGTATGATTATTATAGCTTATCCTTGTTTCACGTGTTTATATAAATGCTTTCAGCACCAGTATGATTATTGTATCTTATCCTTGTTTCATGTGTTTATAGAAATGCTTTCAGCACCAGTATGATTATTATAGCTTATCCTTGTTTCACGTGTTTATACAAATGATTTCAGCACCAGTATGATTATTGTATCTTATCCTTGTTTCACGTTTTTATACAAATGCTTTCAGCACCAGTATGATTATTATATCTTATCCTTGTTTCACGTGTTTATACAAATGCTTTCAGCACCAGTATGATTATTATATCTTATCCTTGTTTCATGTGTTTATACAAATGCTTTCAGCACCAGTATGATTATTATATCTTATCCTTGTTTCACGTGTTTATACAAATGCTTTCAGCACCAGTATGATTATTATATCTTATCCTTGTTTCACGTGTTTATACAAATGCTTTCAGCACCAGTATGATTATTATATCTTATCCTTGTTTCACGTGTTTATACAAATGATTTCAGCACCAGTATGATTATTATATCTTATCCTTGTTTCACGTGTTTATATAAATGCTTAAAGCACCAGTATGATTATTATATCTTATCCTTGTTTCATGTGTTTATATAAATGCTTTCAGCACCAGTATGATTATTATATCTTATCCTTGTTTCACGTGTTTATACAAATGCTTTCAGCACCAGTATGATTATAGCTTTTCCTTGTTTCACGTGTTTATACAAATGCTTTTAGCACCAGTATGATTATTATATCTTGTCCTTGTTTCACGTGTTTATACAAATGCTTTCAGCACCAGTATGATTATTATATCTTATCCTTGTTTCATGTGTTTATATAAATGCTTTCAGCACCAGTATGATTATTATAGCTTATCCGTGTTTCACGTGTTTATACAAATGCTTTCAGCACCAGTACGATTATTATATCTTATCCTTGTTTCACGCGTTTATACATATGCTTTCAGCACCAGTATGATTATTATATCTTATACTTGTTTCATGTGTTTATATAAATGCTTTCAGCACCAGTATGATTATTATAGCTTATCCTTGTTTCATGTCTTTATATAAATGCTTTCAGCACCAGTATGATTATTGTATCTTATCCTTGTTTCACGTGTTTATACAAATGCTTTCAGCACCAGTATGATTATTATAGCTTATCCTTGTTTCACGTGTTTATACAAATGCTTTCAGCACCAGTAGGATTATTATATCTTATCCTTGTTTCACGTGTTGATTATTATAGCTTATCCTTGTTTCACGTGTTTATATAAATGCTTTCAGCACCAGTATGATTATTGTATCTTATCCTTGTTTCACGTGTTGATTATTATAGCTTATCCTTGTTTCACGTGTTTATACAAATGCTTTCAGCACCAGTAGGATTATTATATCTTATCCTTGTTTCACATGTTTATAAAAATGCTTTCAGCACCAGTATGATTATTATATCTTATCCTTGTTTCACGTGTTTATACAAATGCTTTCAGCACCAGTATGATTATTATATATTATCCTTGTTTCACGTGTTTATACAAATGCTTTCAGCACCAGTACGATTATTGTATCTTATCCTTGTTTCACGTGTTTATACAAATGCTTTCAGCACCAGTATGATTATAGCTTATCCTTGTTTCACGTGTTTATACAAATGCTTTCAGCACCACTATGATTATTATATCTTATCCTTGTTTCACGTGTTTATACAAATGCTTTCAGCACCAGTATGATTATTGTATCTTATCCTTGTTTCATGTGTTTATACAAATGCTTTCAGCACCAGTATGATTATTATATCTTATCCTTGTTTCACGTGTTTATACAAATGCTTTCAGCACCAGTATGATTATTATATCTTATCCTTGTTTCACGTATTTATACAAATGCTTTCAGCACCACTATGATTATTATATCTTATCCTTGTTTCACGTGTTTATACAAATGCTTTCAGCACCAGTATGATTATTGTATCTTATCCTTGTTTCATGTGTTTATACAAATGCTTTCAGCACCAGTATGATTATTATATCTTATCCTTGTTTCACGTGTTTATACAAATGCTTTCAGCACCAGTATGATTATTATATCTTATCCTTGTTTCACGTATTTATACAAATGCTTTCAGCACCAGTATGATTATTATAGCTTATCCTTGTTTCATGTGTTTATAGAAATGCTTTCAGCACCAGTATGATTATTATATCTTATCTTTGTTTCATGTGTTTATACAAATACTTTCAGCACCAGTATGATTATTATATCTTATCCTTGTTTCACGTGTTTATACAAATGCTTTCAGCACCAGTATGATTATTATATCTTATCCTTGTTTCACGTGTTTATACAAATGCTTTCAGCCCCAGTATGATTATTATATCTTATCCTTGTTTCACGTGTTTATACAAATGCTTTCAGCACCAGTATGATTATTGTATCTTATCCTTGTTTCACGTGTTTATATAAATGCTTTCAGCACCAGTATGATTATAGTTTATCCTTGTTTCACGTGTTTATACAAATGCTTTCAGCACCAGTAGGATTATTATATCTTATCCTTGTTTCACGTGTTTATACAAATGATTTCAGCACCAGTAGGATTATTATATCTTATCCTTGTTTCACGTGTTTATACAAATGCTTTCAGCACCAGTATGATTATAGCTTATCCTTGTTTCACGTGTTATATAAATGCTTTCAGCACCTATATGATTATTATATCTTATCCTTGTTTCACGTGTTTATACAAATGATTTCAGCACCAGTATGATTATTATAGCTTATCCTTGTTTCACATGTTTATAAAAATGCTTTCAGCACCAGTATGATTATTATAGCTTATCCTTGTTTCACGTGTTTATACAAATGCTTTCAGCACCAGTATGATTATTATATCTTATCCTTGTTTCACGTGTTTATACAAATGATTTCAGCACCAGTATGATTATTATATCTTATCCTTGTTTCACGTGTTTATACAAATGATTTCAGCACCAGTATGATTATTATATCTTATCCTTGTTTCACGTGTTTATACAAATGCTTTCAGCACCAGTATGATTATTATATCTTATCCTTGTTTCATGTGTTTATACAAATGCTGTCAGCACCAGTATGATTATTATATCTTATCCTTGTTTCACGTGTTTATACAAATGCTTTCAGCACCAGTATGATTATTATATCTTATCCTTGTTTCACGTGTTTATACAAATGCTTTCAGCACCAGTATGATTATTATATCTTATCCTTGTTTCATGTGTTTATACAAATGCTGTCAGCACCAGTATGATTATTATATCTTATCCTTGTTTCATGTGTTTATACAAATGCTTTCAGCACCAGTATGATTATAGCTTATCCTTGTTTCACGTGTTTATACAAATGATTTAAGCACCAGTATGATTATTATATCTTATCCTTGTTTCACGTGTTTGTACAAATGCTTTCAGCACCAGTATGATTATTATATCTTATCCTTGTTTCACGTGTTTATACAAATGCTTTCAGCACCACTATGATTATTATATTGTATCTTTGTTTCACGTGTTTATACAAATGCTTTCAGCACCAGTATGATTATTGTATCTTATCCTTGTTTCACGTGTTTATACAAATGCTTTCAGCACCACTATGATTATTATATTGTATTCTTGTTTCACGTGTTTATTCAAATGCTTTCAGCACCAGTATGATTATTATATCTTATCCTTGTTTCACGTGTTTATACAAATGCTTTCAGCACCAGTATGATTGTTATATCTTATCCTTGTTTCACGTGTTTATACAAATGCTTTCAGCACCAGTAGGATTATTATATCTTATCCTTGTTTCACGTGTTTATACAAATGCTTTCAGCACCAGTAGGATTATTATATCTTATCCTTGTTTCACGTGTTTATACAAATGCTTTCAGCACCAGTAGGATTATTATATCTTATCCTTGTTTCATGTGTTTATACAAATGCTTTCAGCACCAGTATGATTATAGCTTATCCTTGTTTCACGTGTTTATACAAATGCTTTCAGCACCAGTATGATTATTGTATCTTATCCTTGTTTCACGTGTTTATATAAATGCTTTCAGCACCAGTATGAATATTATATTGTATACTTGTTTCACGTGTTTATATAAATGCTTTCAGCACCAGTACGATTATTGTATCTTATCCTTGTTTCACGTGTTTATACAAATGCTTTCAGCACCAGTATGATTATTGTATCTTATCCTTGTTTCACGTGTTTATACAAATGCTTTCAGCACCAGTATGATTATTGTATCTTATCCTTGTTTCACGTGTTTATATAAATGCTTTCAGCACCAGTACGATTATTTTATCTTATCCTTGTTTCACGTGTTTATACAAATGCTTTCAGCACCAGTATGATTATATCTTATCCTTGTTTCACGTGTTAATACAAATGCTTTCAGCACCAGTGTGATTATTATATCTTATCCTTGTTTAACGTGTTTATACAAATGCTTTCAGCACCAGTATGATTATTATATCTTATCCTTGTTTCACGTGTTTATACAAATGCTTTCAGCACCAGTATGATTATTATATCTTATCCTTGTTTCACGTGTTTATACAAATGCTTTCAGCACCAGTATGATTATTATATCTTATCCTTGTTTCACGTGTTTATACAAATGCTTTCAGCACCAGTATGATTGTTATATCTTATCCTTGTTTCACGTGTTTATACAAATGCTTTCAGCACCAGTATGATTATTATATCTTATCCTTGTTTCACGTGTTTATACAAATGCTTTCAGCACCAGTATGATTATTATATCGTATCCTTGTTTCACGTGTTTATACAAATGCTTTCAGCACCAGTATGATTATTATATCGTATCCTTGTTTCACGTGTTTTTATAAATGCTTTCAGCACCAGTATGATTATTATAGCTTATCCTTGTTTCATGTGTTTATACAAATGCTTTCAGCACCAGTATGATTATAGCTTATCCTTGTTTCACGTGTTTATACAAATGCTTTCAGCACCAGTATGATTATTGTATCTTATCCTTGTTTCATGTGTTTATACAAATGCTTTCAGCACCCGTATGATTAATTTAGCTTATCCTTGTTTCACGTGTTTATACAAATGCTTTCAGCACCAGTATGATTATTATATCTTATCCTTGTTTCACGTGTTTATACAAATGCTTTCAGCACCAGTATGATTATAGCTTATCCTTGTTTCACGTGTTTATATAAATGCTTTCAGCACCAGTATGATTATTATATCTTATCCTTGTTTCATGTGTTTATACAAATGCTTTCAGCACCAGTATGATTATTATATCTTATCCTTGTTTCACGTGTTTATACAAATGCTTTCAGCACCAGTATGATTATTATATCTTATCCTTGTTTCACGTGTTTATACAAATGCTTTCAGCACCAGTATGATTATTGTGTCTTATCCTTGTTTCACGTGTTTATACAAATGCTTTCAGCACCAGTATGATTATAGCTTATCCTTGTTTCACGTGTTTATACAAATGCTTTCAGCACCAGTATGATTATTGTATCTTATCCTTGTTTCATGTGTTTATACAAATGCTTTCAGCACCAGTATGATTATTGTATCTTATCCTTGTTTCACGTGTTTATACAAATGCTTTCAGCACCAGTATGATTATTGTATCTTATCCTTGTTTCACGTGTTTATACAAATGCTTTCAGCACCACTATGATTATTATATTTTCTCCTGTTAAGTGTAGTCAGTCCACGGGTCATCCATTACTTATGGGATTATAACTCCTCCCTAACAGGAAGTGCAAGAGGATCACCCAAGCAGAGCTGTTACATAGCTCCTCCCCTCTACGTCATACCCAGTCATTCTCTTGCACCTAACTAAAGATAGGACGTGTGAGAGGACTGTGGTGTGTTAAACTTAGTTTTTATTTCTTCAATCAACAGTTTGTTATTTTAAACGGCACCGGAGTGTGTTGTTTGTTCTCAGGCAGCATTAGAAGAAGAATCTGCCTGAGTTTTCTATTATCTTAGCGGTCGTAACTAAGATCCACTTGCTGTTCTCGGCCATTCTGAGGAGTGAGGTATCTTCAGAACAGGGGATAGCATGCAGGGCCCACCTGCAAGGAGGTATGTGCAGTAAATTATTTTCTAAGGAATGGAATTGACTGAGAAAATACTGCTAATACCGATGTAATGTAAGTGCAGCCTTAAATGCAGTAGTAGCGACTGGTATCAGGCTGATATGTATGTATGTATACTCTGAGGTATTTCTGGGGAATGGAATTTCACTAAGAAAATACTGTCAATATTAAAGTAATATTTGAGCCTGCACTGCAGTGAAAGCGACTAGCAGCAGGCTTATTAATAACACTTCATAATTTTCAATTTTAAAACGTTTACTGGCATGTTAATCGTTTTTTCTGAGGTACTTGGTGATAAAACTTTATGGGCATGATTTTTACCATATGGCTGTCGTTTTTTTCTGCATAAAAACAGTTTACTGAGCTTCCCCACTGTTGTAATATGAGTGGGAGGGGCCTATTTTAGCGCTTTATTGCGCAGTAAAAATTTAGTCACAGTCTTCCTATTTCTTCCTTCATGATCCAGGACGTCTCTACAGAGCCCAGGGGCCTCCAAAACTAGTTTTGAGGGAGGTAATCAGTCACAGCAGACCTGTGACAGTGTGTTTGACTGTGATAAAAACGCTTATTATTTCAACTGTTATCCGTTTTGGGTATTAAGGGGTTAATCATCCTTTTGCTGGTGGGTGCAATCCTCTGCTAACTTTATACATTTTCTGTTAAAATTTGGTTTTTTTAATATATTTGGTTCATTGTTAATTCAACTGTGTCACATTTTTATGTTTCTTAAAGGCGCAGTAGCGTTTTTTATATAGCTTGTAAATTTATTTAAAAGTTTTTTCCAAGCTTGCTAGTGTTATTGCTAGTCTGTTTAAACATGTCTGACACAGATGAATCTGTTTGTTCACTATGTTTAATGGCCAATGTGGAGCCCAATAGAAATTTGTGCACTCAATGTATAGATGTTACTTTGAATTAAAGTCAAACTTTATATGTTAAAAAAATATCACCAGACAACGAGGGGGAAGTTATGCCGACTAACTCTCCTCACGTGTCAGTACCTTCGCCTCCCGCTCAGGAGGTGCGTGATATTGTGGCGCCAAGTACATCAGGGCGGCCCATACAAATCACTTTGCAAGACATGGCTAATGTTATGACTGAAGTACTATCTAAATGGCCAGAATTAAGAGGTAAACGCGATCACTCTGGGGTAAGAACAGAGTGCGCTGATAATAGTAGAGCCATGTCTGATACTGCGTCACAATTTGCAGAACATGAGGACGGAGAGCTTCATTCTGTGGGTGACGGATCTGATCCAAGTAAACTGGATTCAGAGATTTCAAATTTTAAATTTAAGCTTGAGAACCTCCGTGTATTACTAGGGGAGGTATTAGCGGCTCTGAATGATTGTAACACGGTTGCAATTCCAGAGAAAGTATGTAGGCTGGATAAATATTTTGCGGTACCGGCGTGTACTGACGTTTTTCCTATACCTAAAAGGCTTACAGAAATTGTTAACAAGGAGTGGGATAGACCCGGTGTGCCCTTTTCACCCCCTCCTATATTTAGAAAAATGTTTCCAATAGACGCCACCACACGGGACCTATGGCAGACGGTCCCTAAGGTGGAGGGAGCAGTTTCTACTCTGGCTAAGCGCACCACTATCCCGGTGGAGGATAGCTGTGCTTTTTCAGATCCAATGGATAAAAAGTTAGAGGGTTACCTTAAGAAAATGTTTGTTCAGCAAGGTTTTATATTACAACACCTTGCATGCATCGCGCCTGTCACTGCTGCGGTGGCATTCTGGTTTGAGTCTCTGGAAGAGACCCTTAGCACAGCTCCATTGGATGAGATTATGAACAAGCTTAAAGCCCTTAAGCTAGCTAATTCATTTATTTCTGATGCCGTAGTACACTTAACCAAACTTACGGCTAAGAACTCCGGATTCGCCATTCAAGCGTGCAGAGCGCTGTGGCTTAAATCCTGGTCAGCTGATGTGACTTCTAAATCTAAATTGCTTAATATTCCTTTCAAAATTATTCGGGCCCGGCTTGAAATAAATTATCGCTGACATTACTGGAGGTAAGGGCCATGCCCTGCCTCAAGACAGGGCCAAACCAAAGGCTAAACAGTCTAATTTTCGTGCCTTTTGTAACTTCAAGGCAGGAGCAGCATCAACCTCCTCCGCTCCAAGACAGGAAGGAACTGTTGCTCTCTACAGACAGGGCTGGAAACCTAACCAGTCCTGGAACAAGGGCAAGCAGGCCAGAAAACCTGCTGCTGCCCCTAAGACAGCATGAAGTGAGGGCCCCCGATCCGGAAACGGATATAGTGGGGGGCAGACTTTCTCTCTTTGCCCAGGCTTGGGCAAGAGATGTCCAGGATCCCTGGGCGTTGGAAATCATATCTCAGGGATATCTTCTGGACTTCAAAGCTTCTCCTCCACAAGGGAGATTTCATCTTTCAAGGTTATCAGCAAACCAGATAAAGAAAGAGGCGTTTCTACGCTGTGTACAAGACCTCTTACTAATGGGAGTGATCCACCCAGTTCCGCGGTCGGAACACGGGCAAGGATTCTATTCAAATCTGTTTGTGGTTCCCAAAAAAGAGGGAACCTTCAGACCAATCTTGGACTTAAAGATCCTAAACAAATTCCTAAGAGTTCCATCGTTCAAAATGGAAACTATTCGAACCATCTTACCCATGATCCAAGAGGGTCAGTACATGACCACAGTGGATTTAAAGGATGCCTACCTTCACATACCGATTCACAAGGATCATTACCAGTATCTAAGATTTGCCTTCCTAAACAGGCATTACCAGTTTGTAGCTCTTCCCTTCGGGTTAGCTACGGCTCCAAGAATCTTTACAAAGGTGCTGGGCTCTCTTCTGGCGGTACTAAGACCGTGAGGCATAGCGGTAGCTCCGTACCTAGACGACATTCTGATACAAGCGTCAAGTTTCCAAACTGCCAAGTCTCATACAGAGTTAGTTCTGGCATTTCTAAGGTCGCATGGGTGGAAGGTGAACGTAGAAAAGAGTTCTCTATTGCCACTCACAAGAGTTCCCTTTCTAGGGACTCTTATAGATTCTGTAGAAATGAAAATTTACCTGACGGAGGACAGGTTATCAAAACTTCTAAATGCTTGCCGTGTCCTTCATTCCATTCAACACCCGTCAGTGGCTCAGTGCATGGAGGTAATCGGCTTAATGGTAGCGGCAATGGACATAGTACCATTTGCGTGCCTGCATCTCAGACCGCTGCAATTGTGCATGCTAAGTCAGTGGAATGGGGATTACTCAGATTTGTCCCCTCTGCTAAATCTGGATCAAGAGACCAGAGATTCTCTTCTATGGTGGCTTTCTCGGCCACATCTGTCCAAGGGGATGCCCTTCCGCAGGCCAGATTGGACGATTGTAACAACAGACGCCAGCCTTCTAGGTTGGGGCGCAGTCTGGAATTCCCTGAAGGCTCAGGGATCATGGACTCAGGAGGAGAGACTCCTTCCAATAAACATTCTGGAATTAAGAGCAATTTTCAATGCTCTTCTGGCTTGGCCTCAGTTAGCAACTCTGAGGTTCATCAGGTTTCAGTCAGACAACATCACGACTGTGGCTTACATCAACCATCAAGGAGGAGCAAGGAGTTCCCTAGCGATGATGGAAGTCTCAAAGATAATTCGCTGGGCAGAGTCTCACTCTTGCCACCCGTCAGCGATCCACATCCCAGGCGTGGAGAACTGGGAGGCGGATTTTCTAAGTCGCCAGACCTTTCATCCGGGGGAGTGGGAACTTCATCCGGAGGTGTTTGCCCAACTGCTTCATTATTGGGGCAAACCAGATCTGGATCTCATGGCGTCTCGCCAGAACGCCAAGCTTCCTTGTTACGGATCCAGGTCCAGGGACCCAGGAGCGGTGCTGATAGATGCTCTGACAGCACCTTGGGTCTTCAACATGGCTTATGTGTTTCCACCTTTCCCGATGCTTCCTCGATTGATTGCCAGGATCAAACAGGAGAGAGCATCGGTGATTCTAATAGCGCCTGCGTGACCATGCAGGAACTGGTATGCAGATCTAGTGGACATGTCGTCCTGTCCACCATGGTCTCTGCCTCTGAGACAGGACCTTCTGATTCAGGGTCCTTTCAAACATCCAAATCTAATTTCTCTGAGGCTGACTGCATGGAGATTGAACGCTTGATTCTATCAAAGCGTGGATTCTCGGAGTCAGTGATTGATACCTTAATACAGGCTAGGAAGCCTGTTACCAGGAAAATTTACCATAAAATATGGCGTAAATACTTATATTGGTGCGAATCCAAGAGTTACTCATGGAGTAAGGTTAGGATTCCTAGGATATTGTCTTTTCTACAAGAGGGTTTAGAAAAGGGTTTATCTGCTAGTTCGTTAAAGGGACAGATTTCAGCTCTGTCTATCCTTTTACACAAATGTCTGGCAGAAGTTCCAGTTCCAGACGTTCAGGCTTTTTGTCAGGCTTTGGCTAGGATTAAGCCTGTGTTTAAGACTGTTGCTCCACCGTGGAGCTTAAACTTAGTTCTTAACGTTTTGCAAGGTGTTCCGTTTGAACCCCTTCATTCCATCGATATCAAGCTGTTATCTTGGAAAGTTCTTTTTTTAATGGCTATTTCCTCGGCTCGAAGAGTCTCTGAGTTATCTGCCTTACATTGTGATTCTCCTTATCTGATTTTTCATTCAGACAAGGTAGTTCTGCGTACTAAACCTGGGTTCTTACCTAAGGTAGTCACTAACAAGAATATCAATCAAGAGATTGTTGTTCCATCATTGTGCCCTAACCCTTCTTCAAAGAAGGAACGACTTTTGCACAATCTGGACGTCGTCCGTGCCCTGAAATTTTATTTGCAGGCAACTAAAGATTTTCGTCAAACTTCTTCCCTGTTTGTCGTTTATTCTGGACAGAGGAGAGGTCAAAAAGCTTTGGCTACCTCTCTCTCTTTTTGGCTTCGTAGCATAATACGTTTAGCCTATGAGACTGCTGGACAGCAGCCTCCTGAAAGGATTACAGCTCATTCTACTAGAGCTGTGGCTTCCACTTGGGCCTTTAAGAATGAGGCCTCTGTTGAACAGATTTGCAAGGCTGCAACTTGGTCTTCACTTCACACCTTTTCAAAATTTTACAAATTTGACACTTTTGCTTCTTCGGAGGCTGTTTTTGGGAGAAAGATTCTACAGGCAGTGGTTCCTTCCATGTAAAGATCCTGCCTGTCCCTCCTGTCATCCGTGTACTTTTAGCTTTGGTATTGGTATCCCATAAGTAATGGATGACCCGTGGACTGACTACACAGGAGAAAATATAATTTATGCTTACCTGATAAATTCATTTCTCCTGTAGTGTAGTCAGTCCACGGCCCGCCCTGTTTTTACGGCAGGTCTAAATTTTAATTAAACTCCAGTCACCACTGCACCCTATAGTTTCTCCTTTCTCGTATGGTTTCGGTCGAATGACTGGATATGACATAGAGGGGAGGAGCTATGTAGCAGCTCTGCTTGGGTGATCCTCTTGCACTTCTTGTTAGGGAGGAGTTATAATCCCAAAAGTAATGGATGACCCGTGGACTGACTACACTACAGGAGAAATGAATTTATCAGGTAAGCATAAATTATATTGTATCCTTGTTTCACGTGTTTATACAAATGCTTTCAGCACCAGTATGATTATTATATCTTATCCTTGTTTCACGTGTTTATACAAATGCTTTCAGCACCAGTATGATTATTATATCTTATCCTTGTTTCACGTGTTTATACAAATGCTTTCAGCACCAGTATGATTATTATAGCTTATCCTTGTTTCACGTGTTTATATAAATACTTTCAGCACCAGTATGATTTTTATATCTTATCCTTGTTTCACGTGTTTATACAAATGATTTCAGCACCAGTATGATTATAGCTTATCCTTGTTTCATGTGTTTATACAAATGCTTTCAGCACCAGTATGATTATTGTATCTTATCCTTGTTTCATGTGTTTATATAAATGCTTTCAGCACCAGTATGATTTTTATATCTTATCCTTGTTTCACGTGTTTATACAAATGATTTCAGCACCAGTATGATTATTATATCTTATCCTTGTTTCACGTGTTTATACAAATGCTTTCAGCACCACTATGATTATTATATCGTATCCTTGTTTCACGTGTTTATACAAATGCTTTCAGCACCAGTATGATTGTTATATCTTATCCTTGTTTCACGTGTTTATATAAATGCTTAAAGCACCAGTATGATTATTGTATCTTATCCTTGTTTCACGTGTTTATACAAATGCTTTCAGCACCAGTATGATTATTGTATCTTATCCTTGTTTCACGTGTTTATACAAATGCTTTCAGCACCAGTATGATTATTATATCTTATCCTTGTTTCACGTGTTTATACAAATGCTTTCAGCACCAGTATGATTATTGTATCTTATCCTTGTTTCACGTGTTTATACAAATGATTTCAGCACCAGTATGATTATATCTTATCCTTGTTTCACGTGTTTATACAAATGCTTTCAGCACCAGTATGATTATTATAGCTTATCCTTGTTTCACGTGTTTATACAAATGCTTTCAGCACCAGTATGATTATTATATCTTATCCTTGTTTCACGTGTTTATACAAATACTTTCAGCACCACTATGATTATTATATCTTATCCTTGTTTCACGTGTTTATACAAATGCTTTCAGCACCAGTATGATTATTATATCTTATCCTTGTTTCACGTGTTTATACAAATACTTTCAGCACCACTATGATTATTATATCTTATCCTTGTTTCACTTGTTTATACAAATGCTTTCAGCACCAGTATGATTATTATTTCTTATCCTTGTTTCACGTGTTTATACAAATGCTTTCAGCACCAGTATGATTATTATATCTTATCCTTGTTTCACGTGTTTATACAAATGCTTTCAGCACCACTATGATTATTATATCTTATCCTTGTTTCACGTGTTTATACAAATGCTTTCAGCACCAGTAGGATTATTATATCTTATCCTTGTTTCACGTGTTTATATAAATGCTTTCAGCACCAGTAGGATTATTATATCTTATCCTTGTTTCATGTGTTTATACAAATGCTTTCAGCACCAGTATGATTATTATAGCTTATCCTTGTTTCACGTGTTTATACAAATGCTTTCAGCACCAGTATGATTATTATATCTTATCCTTGTTTCACGTGTTTATACAAATGCTTTCAGCACCAGTATGATTATTGTATCTTATCCTTGTTTCACGTGTTTTTATAAATGCTTTCAGCACCCGTATGATTATTATAGCTTATCCTTGTTTCATGTGTTTATACAAATGCTTTCAGCACCACTATGATTATTATATTGTATCCTTGTTTCACGTATTTATACAAATGCTTTCAGCACCAGTATGATTATTATATCTTATCCTTGTTTCACGTGTTTATACAAATGCTTTCAGCACCAGTATGATTATTGTATCTTATCCTTGTTTCACGTGTTTATACAAATGATTTCAGCACCAGTATGATTATTATATCTTATCCTTGTTTCACGTGTTTATACAAATGCTTTCAGCACCAGTATGATTATTATATCTTATCCTTGTTTCACGTGTTTATACAAATGCTTTCAGCACCAGTATGATTATTATATCTTATCCTTGTTTCACGTGTTTATACAAATGCTTTCAGCACCAGTATGATTATTATAGCTTATCCTTGTTTCACGTGTTTATACAAATGCTTTCAGCACCAGTATGAATATTGTATCTTATCCTTGTTTCACGTGTTTATACAAATGCTTTCAGCACCACTATGATTATTGTATCTTATCCTTGTTTCACGTGTTTATACAAATGATTTCAGCACCAGTATGATTATTATATCTTATCCTTGTTTCACGTGTTTATACAAATGCTTTCAGCACCAGTATGATTATTATATCTTATCCTTGTTTCACGTGTTTATACAAATGCTTTCAGCACCAGTATGATTATTATATCTTATCCTTGTTTCACGTGTTTATACAAATGCTTTCAGCACCAGTAGGATTATTATATCTTATCCTTGTTTCACGTGTTTATACAAATGCTTTCAGCACCAGTATGATTATTATATATTATCCTTGTTTCACGTGTTTATACAAATGCTTTCAGCACCAGTATGATTATTATATCTTATCCTTGTTTCACGTGTTTATACAAATGCTTTCAGCACCAGTATGATTATTATAGCTTATCCTTGTTTCACGTGTTTATATAAATGCTTTCAGCACCAGTATGATTATTATAGCTTATCCTTGTTTCACGTGTTTATATAAATACTTTCAGCACCAGTATGATTATTGTATCTTATCCTTGTTTCACGTGTTTATACAAATACTTTCAGCACCAGTATGATTATTATATCTTATCCTTGTTTCACGTGTTTATACAAATGCTTTCAGCACCTATATGATTATTATATCTTATCCTTGTTTCATGTGTTTATACAAATGCTTTCAGCACCAGTATGATTATTATAGCTTATCCTTGTTTCACGTGTTTATATAAATACTTTCAGCACCAGTATGATTATTATATCTTATCCTTGTTTCACGTGTTTATACAAATGCTTTCAGCACCAGTATGATTATTATATCTTATCCTTGTTTCACGTGTTTATACAAATGCTTTCAGCACCAGTATGATTTTTATATCTTATCCTTGTTTCACGTGTTTATACAAATGCTTTCAGCACCAGTATGATTATTATATCTTATCCTTGTTTCACGTGTTTATACAAATGCTTTCAGCACCACTATGATTATTATATCTTATCCTTGTTTCACGTGTTTATACAAATGATTTCAGCACCAGTATGATTATAGCTTATCCTTGTTTCACGTGTTTATATAAATGCTTTCAGCACCAGTATGATTATTATATCTTATCCTTGTTTCATGTGTTTATATAAATGCTTTCAGCACCAGTATGATTATTATATCTTATCCTTGTTTCACGTGTTTATACAAATGCTTTCAGCACCACTATGATTATTATATCTTATCCTTGTTTCACGTGTTTATACAAATGCTTTCAGCACAAGTATGATTATTATATCTTATCCTTGTTTCACGTGTTTATACAAATGCTTTCAGCACCAGTATGATTATTATATCTTATCCTTGTTTCACGTGTTTATACAAATGCTTTCAGCACAAGTATGATTATTATATCTTATCCTTGTTTCACGTGTTTATACAAATGCTTTCAGCACCAGTATGATTATTATATCTTATCCTTGTTTCACGTGTTTATACAAATGCTTTCAGCACCAGTATGATTATTATAGCTTATCCTTGTTTCACGTGTTTATACAAATGCTTTCAGCACCAGTATGATTATTATAGCTTATCCTTGTTTCACGTGTTTATACAAATGCTTTCAGCACCACTATGATTATTATATCTTATCCTTGTTTCACGTGTGTATACAAATGCTTTCAGCACCAGTATGATTATTATATCTTATCCGTGTTTCACGTGTTTATACAAATGCTTTCAGCACCACTATGATTATTATATCTTATCCTTGTTTCATGTGTTTATACAAATGCTTTCAGCACCAGTATGATTATAGCTTATCCTTGTTTCACGTGTTTATATAAATGCTTTCAGCACCAGTATGATTATTATATCTTATCCTTGTTTCACGTGTGTATACAAATGCTTTCAGCACCAGTATGATTATTATATCTTATCCGTGTTTCACGTGTTTATACAAATGCTTTCAGCACCACTATGATTATTATATCTTATCCTTGTTTCATGTGTTTATACAAATGCTTTCAGCACCAGTATGATTATTATATCTTATCCTTGTTTCACGTGTGTATACAAATGCTTTCAGCACCAGTATGATTATTATATCTTATCCGTGTTTCACGTGTTTATACAAATGCTTTCAGCACCACTATGATTATTATATCTTATCCTTGTTTCATGTGTTTATACAAATGCTTTCAGCACCAGTATGATTATTATAGCTTATCCTTGTTTCATGTGTTTATACAAATACTTTCAGCACCAGTATGATTATTATATCTTATCTTTGTTTCATGTGTTTATACAAATGCTTTCAGCACCAGTATGATTTTTATATCTTATCCTTGTTTCACGTGTTTATACAAATGCTTTCAGCACCAGTATGATTATAGCTTTTCCTTGTTTCACGTGTTTATACAAATGCTTTCAGCACCAGTATGATTATTGTATCTTATCCTTGTTTCACGTGTTTATACAAATGCTTTCAGCACCAGTATGATTATAGCTTATCCTTGTTTCACGTGTTTATACAAATGCTTTCAGCACCAGTATGATTTTTATATCTTATCCTTGTTTCACGTGTTTATACAAATGCTTTCAGCACCACTATGATTATTATTTCTTATCCTTGTTTCACGTGTTTATATAAATGCTTTCAGCACCACTATGATTATTATATCTTATCCTTGTTTCACGTGTTTATACAAATGCTTTCAGCACCACTATGATTATTATATCTTATCCTTGTTTCACGTGTTTATACAAATGCTTTCAGCTCTGCACTAGCAGAACAGCACAGCTGATAAACATAACAGACAGGTGTACATTATATTGATCCTTAACCCCAGTGTTATGCAAGCTGAGGCTTTAAATATCTTCAGGTATTCTTCAGAATGAACAGTTGTCTTCCAAAGGTTAGGAAAGTCTGGATAAATCCGTTCCTGTCTCTTTTTTTTCTTTTTCTCTCTTTTTTTTCTTTTTCTCTCTTTTTTTTCTTTTTCCCTTTCTTTTACCCTGAGCTGATCATATGGTTTTGCCGTGTGTTTTGCTTTGGTCTCTGCGCATTAAATGCTATGAGGATGCTCTGAATCTGCGCGATTATCAGGAAACTTTATAGGCACCTTGTGTATGAGACCGCAGTTGGCCTCTCTTGTGTGTCATAATGTTTATATCTTCCATATGATGTTTGTCACATTTCCGTACATTTCTCTCATCTGAATCCACTCTCTCCTTTCATTTTCATCTATTGATCATCTTGCTGTCTCCAGGTCTCTCCCTGAGCCGTTACACTCTTAAACTGATGTTGTATGTCTCTACATGACACTTCCAACTCATTGCTATCGCACTAGCTTCTCCTTTGTTCTCATATTCTGAATATTTCACTGTCCCTTTTCCCCAATTTATTTTGCTCTATTATGCCAAGAGTTCTCCTGTTCTTATATTCCTGATCTCTTTTGCATCCCATAGTTTATCTTGCTCTCTTCCTCCCAGATCTCTTACACACTTTGAGCAATATCTTTTTTCCCAAAAAGTCTTGTCCTCTTTCTACCTTCCTCAAAAATATTTATCTCCTTCCTAGGTAAATTTCTTTCTTTTTTCCCAAAATCTATTTTGTTCCACTTAGATGTTATTCTCCCACTGGATGTCTCCTGATCCCTCTCTCTTAATTTTTTATATTTATTTCATATAGGTGATAAGAGTCCATGATTCATTTTCCTGGGAACTAACTTTCCTGCCACTAGGAGGAAGCAAATATATTTTATTTTACGGTTTCCTGATTAGGACCCTGTAATTTCCCCTCTTCAGTACTGATATAGTCATGAGGGACTTTTTGGAGTATTAGGCATTAACCTTATTTGTATCCTTTTTATTTAAAGGGATACAGATATTGTTTTCTTAAGTGCAGGGAACTTCCTTTGCACTTGTTTGTCTTTTGTTCTTACTCCAGGGCAGTCTTAAACCTACTACTGATAATGTTCTCAGTACTAGGTTAAGTTTTTGAGGTAAGTTTTATGTTTAGAGGTTAAATCTTATGGAAATCATCAGAATCCACTTGGCCAGCTTAGTAGTGTTAGCTTCAGCAGCACATATACTTATATTCGATGAGCTTTAAAGGGAATCTTTATTATTTTTTATTATCAGGTGTGTGTTATTTTTTTGCGCCATTTTTGGTGCTTAGTGAGCATGCATGGGCACGCGTGCATGTGTTCATGTGGTAAGTGTGTCTGCTTCACAGGTTGATGACGTAGGGGAGGTTTTTAGTTTTGGCACTTTTTGTTATCTATACTAGTATCCTGGAAGCTGCGGTCACTACTTTTAGTAACGGTTTGGCTGTTAGGAGGTTGGTGTGGGTTCCCCTCTCATCTGAGCTCTGTATTTACTATTTTTTATATTATGGATCACACTGATTCTCTGATTCTCTGCAAGGGCCTAATCTGGATTTGGAAGCTATTTCAGATAAGTATTTTTCAGCTGCTATCTCTAAATGGTTAGAGAATCTCTCTGTTCAGGTTCTGGATGAGTTTGATAGAGATCATTTTCTGGAGCTTTTGGAGAAGATACTTAAATGTGCTAATGCTTTTGTAGTTGTTGCTATTCTTGATATTATCAGAATTAGCTGTAAAAATCTGTGTCTTTTGGTTGTTGGCAGACATACTTTATGGCTTAAATCTTGGTCTGCTGAATAAATGTCTTTCCATTCCTTTTTAAGGTAATAGGCTCTTTTGGGCTGAACTGGACAATATCATTTCAGCAGCTACTGGTGGCATGAGTAAGTTTCTTCCACAAGAAAATAAGTTTAAAGGTAAATTTAAAACTTCTGTTCAATTTTGTTCTTTTTGTCAGAACAAGGAGTAAAAATCAGCTGCCTCTTTTTCTAAACAAAGCGGGTCAGGTAAACTTGGGAGGCCTGTTGCCAGTTGGCACAAGACCAAGAAGTCCAAAAGCTCCACCACTACTTCTAAGTCAGCATGGAGGTGTGACCCACAGTACGGTATCTCTGGTAGGGGCAGGTTGATGCATTTTCAGGATGCATGGTTTTGCTCAGTTCCAGATCCTTGAGCTCTGAAAATTGTCTCTCAGGGGTATCTGATAGGTTTGAATTTAAAGCCACCCAGAGACAGATTTTGTTCTTTTAAGGGTGCCCAAGAACATGGTGAAAGCTCAGGCTTTTCTTCAATGTGTTTCTCATCTTGAAACTATAGGGGTTATACTCCCAGTTCCTCCTTTAGAACAGGAGAAGGGGTTTTACTCAAATCTCTTTATAGTTACCAAGAAAGAGGGAACTTCTCGGCCTGTAGTAGATATAAAGATTTTAAACATTTTTTTTCAGGATTCCAAGTTGCAAGGTTGAAACCATCACATATGTCGACCATAGACTTAAAAGATGCCTAGCTGCATGTTCCTATTCATTTGGATCATCACTGGTTTTAAGGTTTGCCTTTCTGGACAAAAAATATCAGTTTGTGTCTCCTCCATTTGGTTTGGCCACTGCACCAAGGATTCTTACAAAACTTTTGGGTGGCTTGATTTCAGTAAAAAGGTCTCAGGGGATTTCAGTTTTCCCCTACATAGACAGTATCTTGGTTCAAGCTCCAAATATACTTTTAGCAGAATATCATGTCAATCACTGTTGTTATTTCTTCAGCTTCATGGTTGGAATATACATTTGCCAAAAAGTTCTTTGATTCCTCAGACAAAGGTAAGTTTTCTGGGATTTTTAATAGATTAAATCTCCATGAGACTGTCTTTAACAGAGGCAAGGATGTCAAAGTTAATGTCTGCTTGTCTGAATCTTCAGACTGTCTCTTCCTTCAGTAAGATTCCTGCATGGAAGTAATAGTTTTCATGGTGCCAGCATCAGATGTGTTGCCTTATGCTCGGCTTCATATGAGGCCTTTTCAGCTTTGCATGCTAAATCAATAGACAGGGATCACTCCCAGTTATCGCAAATTATCTCCCTGAGTTCTCTTGTAAGGCAATCTCTCTCATGGTTGTTGATTCCCGAGCACAGTTCTCAGGGAGCAAACTTTGCTCATCCTCTGACTATAATTTTTTACAGATGCAAGTCTGTCTGCTGTGGTGCTGTATGGGATTTGTGTCTTGCCCTAGAAGTTTTGGCATCTTGGGAGGCAAAGTTGCTCATAAATATTTTGGGACTTAGAATTCACAGGACTCTTCTTTTTTGGCCTCAGTTAAGGATAGAATCCTTCCTTCAATTTGTCAGACAATGGTTACAGCTGTGGCATATTTCATCACCAGAGGGGAACCAGGAGTTCCTTGGCAATGAAGTTTGAACATTCTTGATTGGGCTTAGATCCATCATTATTATATATCTGCTTTTTTATGTTTCAGGAATAGACAATTGGGAAGCAGATTTTCTGAGTCGTCAGACAATACAGTACATCCAGTGAAATGGTCTCTTCATGCAGATGTTTTCAGTTAGTTTGCGAATCTTTGGGGCCTACCAGAGAGAGATCTCATGGCCTCCAGATTAAACAACAAACTTCCTCAGTATTTTTCAAGGTCCAGGGCTCTGGAGACAGATGCTCTGAGAATGCTTTGGTCGTTTCAGCTGGCTTATGTGTTTCTTCCTCTGGTTCTATTACCCAGAGTTATAGCAAAGATCAGTCAAAATAATGCATCAGTGATTCTAATAGCTCTGAAATGGCCTCGAACAGTTTGGTTTGCAGATCTGGTTCAGATGTCCAGTTACCAGCCTTGGCCGCTTCCTTTAAGAAAAGATCTTCTGTCTCAAGGTTGCGTTTTTTCCATCCAGATTTAAAATATCTAAGCTTAATGGCTTGGAGATTAAATGGATAGTTCTTTGCCAGAGTGGTTTTGCTGAGTTATTTGTTAATACTTTTGTTCAGGCTAGGAAACCGCTTACAAGAAGAATCTATTATAAGGTTTGGAAAGCCTTTATTTCTTGGTGTTGTCTTCATAATTATTCTTGCCATTCTTTTAGAATTCCTAGAATTATTGAGTTTCTTCAAGATGGTTTGCAGAAAGGTCTTTCTGACAGTTCTTTGAAAGGTCACATATCGGCCCTCTCTGTTCTTTTTCACAGGAAAATTGCTAATCTTCCTGATGTGCATAGTTTTGTTCAGGCATTATCTAGAATAACCTGTAATCAAACCTATTTCTCCTCCTTGGAATCTTACCTATTTTTCCTCCTTGGAATCTTAATTTGGTTCTGAAAGTTTTGCAGTCTCCTCCTTTTAAACATATGCATAAGGTGGATATAAAGATTATTTCCTGGAAAGCTTTATTTTTTTGACTATTTCATCTGCTAGAAGAGTATCTAAGTTGTCTGCACATTCTTCTGATCCTCCTTATCTGGTCTTTCATAAGGATAAAGCTGTTTTGAGAACTATTTTAGATTTTTTTCCTATCAGTTTGGAAATTGTGGTTCATTTCCTTTGTCCTGATCCTAAGAACTCCTCTGAGAGACTTCTTCATAAATTGGATGTTGTCCAGGCTCTGAAATATTATCTTTAGGTTACTAAAGATTTCAGACAAACTCCTGATATGTAATTTTTCAGGTAAGCACAGGGGACAGAAGGCGTCTTCTGTTGCTCTGGCTCCTTGGATAAAGCAATTAATATGGCTTATGTAGAAGCAGTTCAGACTCCTCCTAAGCGTATCACAGTTCATTCTACTCGCTCTGTAGCCACTTCCTGGGCATTCAAGAATGATGCCTCTGTGGAACAAATTTGCAAGGCAGCTATTTGGTAATTATTGCATACTTTTACTAAATTCTACAATTTTTTTATGTTTTTGCTCCATCTGAAGCTGCTTTTGGTAGGAAAGTGCTTCAGGCAGTTGTTTTTGTCTATGTCTCAGACTCCTGTTTTAAAATTGCATTTATACAATTATATAAAAATCCTTTTTCTGTTTTTTCTTATGGTTAAATGTTTAATCCCTTCATTTTTTCCATTAGTCGTGGCCTCTGCCACAGCTTAAGTATTAGTTCCCAGGAGTAACGGATCATGGTCTCTATATGTCACCTTTATGTTATTACTCAGACTCCACAGCTTGGGTATTAGTTCCCAGGAGTAACGGATCATGGTCTCTATATGTCACCTTTATGTTATTACTCAGACTCCACAGCTTGGGTATTAGTTCCCAGGAGTAATGGATCATGGTCTCTATATGTCACCTTTATGTTATTACTTGTAGACTCCACAGCTTGGGTATTAGTTCCCAGGAGTAATAGATCATGGTCTCTATATGTCACCTTTATGTTATTACTTGTAGACTCTACAGCTTGGGTATTAGTTCCCAGGAGTAATGGATCATGGTCTCTATATGTCACCTTTATGTTATTACTTGTACACTCCACAGCTTGGGTATTAGTTCCCAGGAGTAATGGATCAGGATCTCTATATGTCACCTTTATGTTATTACTTGTAGACTCCACAGCTTGGGTATTAGTTCCCAGGAGTAATGGATCATAGTCTCTCTGTCACCTTTATGTTATTACTTGTAGACTCTACAGCTTAGGTATTAGTTCCCAGGAGTAATAGATCATGATCTCTATATGTCACCTTTATGTTATTACTTGTAGACTCCACAGATTGGGTATTAGTTCCCATGAGTAACAGATCATGATCTCTATATGTCACCTTTATGTTATTACTTGTAGACTCCATAGCTTTGGTATTAGTTCCCAGGAGTAATGGATCATGGTCTCTCTGTCACCTTTATGTTATTACTTGTAGACTCTACAGCTTGGGTATTAGTTCCCAGGAGTAATGGATCGTAGTCTCTATATGTCACCTTTATGTTATTACTTGTAGACGCCACAGCTTGTGTATTAGTTCCCAGTAGTAATGGATCATGGTCTCTATATGTCACCTTTATGTTATTACTTGTAGACTCCACAGATTGGGTATTAGTTCCCAGGAGTAATGGATCATGATCTCTATATGTCACCTTTATGTTATTACTTGTAGACTCCACAGCTTGGGTATTAGTTCCCAGGAGTAACAGATCATGGTCTCTATATGTCACCTTTATGTTATTACTTGTAGACTCCACAGCTTAGGTATTAGTTCCCAGGAGTAATAGATCATGGTCTCTATATGTCACCTTTATGTTATTACTTGTAGACTCCACAGATTGGGTATTAGTTCCCAGGAGTAATGGATCATGATCTCTATATGTCACCTTTATGTTATTACTTGTAGACTCCACAGCTTGGGTATTAGTTCCCAGGAGTAACAGATCATGGTCTCTATATGTCACCTTTATGTTATTACTTGTAGACTCCACAGATTGGGTATTAGTTCCCAGGAGTAATAGATCATGATCTCTATATGTCACCTTTATGTTATTACTTGTAGACTCCACAGCTTGGGTATTAGTTCCCAGGAGTAATGGATCATAGTCTCTCTATATGTCACCTTTATGTTATTACTTGTAGACTCCACAGCTTAGGTATTAGTTCCCAGGAGTAATGGATCATGGTCTATAAATGTTACCTTTATGTAATTACTTGTAGACTCCACAGCTTGGGTATTAGTTCCCAGGAGTAATGGATCATGGTCTCTCTGTCACCTTTATGTTATTACTCAGACTCCACAGCTTGGGTATTAGTTCCCAGGAGTAATGGATCATGGTCTCTATATGTCACCTTTATGTTATTACTTGTAGACTCCACAGCTTAGGTATTAGTTCCCAGGAGTAATGGATCATGATCTCTATATGTCACCTTTATGTTATTACTTGTAGACTCCACAGATTGGGTATTAGTTCCCAGGAGTAATGGATCATGGTCTCTATATGTCACCTTTGTTATTACTCATAGACTCCACAGCTTAGGTATTAGTTCCCAGGAGTAATAGATCATGATCTCTATATGTCACCTTTATGTTATTACTTGTAGACTCCACAGCTTGGGTATTAGTTCCCAGGAGTAATGGATCATGATCTCTATATGTCACCTTTATGTTATTACTTGTAGACTCCACAGATTGGGTATTAGTTCCCAGGAGTAATGGATCATGATCTCTATATGTCACCTTTATGTTATTACTTGTAGACTCCACAGATTGGGTATTAGTTCCTAGGAGTAATGGATCATGATCTCTATATGTCACCTTTATGTTATTACTTGTAGACTCCACAGATTGGGTATTAGTTCCTAGGAGTAATGGATCATGATCTCTATATGTCACCTTTATGTTATTACTTGTAGACTCTACAGATTGGGTATTAGTTCCCAGGAGTAATGGATCATGATCTCTATATGTCACCTTTATGTTATTACTTGTAGACTCCACAGATTGGGTATTAGTTCCCAGGAGTAATAGGTCATGGTCTCTATATGTCACCTTTATGTTATTACTTGTAGACTCCACAGATTGGGTATTAGTTCCTAGGAGTAATGGATCATGATCTCTATATGTCACCTTTATGTTATTACTTGTAGACTCCACAGCTTGGGTATTAGTTCCTAGGAGTAATGGATCATGATCTCTATGTCACCTTTATGTTATTACTTGTAGACTCCACAGATTGGGTATTAGTTCCTAGGAGTAATGGATCATGGTCTCTATATGTCACCTTTATGTTATACCCAAGCTGTGGAGTCTACAAGTAATAACATGAGAAAAATATGAAAAAACAGAGGGGCGCCTCTTGTGTAGTATCGTCAGGATAAGAAACAACTTTAAATTATATGAAATATAAATACACTTATGTGCTTCTGGAGTATGTGAGTACACATTTGGCTTTCATATAATTTAAAGTTGTTTCTTATCCTGACGATACTACACATGAGGTGCCCCTCTGTTTTTTCATATTTTTCTTAGTATACCTGGACCAGTCAGTGAGGAGGAAGCAGCCATCTTGGACATCTATTTACTCTTGTACATAAAGACGACTTTTTGTTTGTTTATATTTGAAGGAAAACTTCTAGTAGAATATTGTGTTATATATATAAATTGCATAACAACGCATTATTATATTGCACAACAACGCATTGCTATTACAAATTGTTATATTTCAACTACTCTGAATTGTACCAAATTTAGCAATTGGATACCCTTGTATATAGCCAGTTTGTATTCCTATTAGGATATCCGTGTATATAGCCATACTGTATTCCTAACCATACTTGGATTGACACTTTTTGTTACATTCACGGTGAATCCATTTACACTAGTGCCCCCTATCTGTGACTAGAGCACATATTTTTTCTAAAAAGTA
Source organism: Bombina bombina (assembly GCF_027579735.1). Taxonomy (NCBI): domain Eukaryota; kingdom Metazoa; phylum Chordata; class Amphibia; order Anura; family Bombinatoridae; genus Bombina; species Bombina bombina. The sequence continues at coordinate 1,154,516,086 of NC_069504.1, forward strand.
ATAACATAAAGGTGACATGTAGAGATCATGATCCATTACTCCTGGGAACTAATACCCAAGCTGTGGAGTCTACAAGTAATAACATAAAGGTGACATATAGAGATCATGATCCATTACTCCTGGGAACTAATACCCAAGCTGTGGAGTCTATGAGTAATAACATAGAGGTGACATATAGAGACCATGATCCGTTACTCCTGGGAACTAATACCCAAGCTGTGGAGTCTACAAGTAATAACATAAAGGTGACATATAGAGACCATGATCCACTACTCCTGGGCAATAATATCCAAGCTGTGGAGTGTACAAGTAATAACATAAAGGTGACGTATAGAGACCATGATCCATTACTCCTGGGAACTAATACCCAAGCTGTGGAGTCTGAGTAATAACATAGAGGTGACGTATAGAGATCATGATCCGTTACTCCTGGGAACTAATACCCAAGCTGCGGAGTCTACCAGTAATATCATAAAGGTGACATATAGAGACTACAATCCATTACTCCTGGGAACTAATACACAAGCTGTGGGGTCTAAGACTAATAACATAAAGGTGACATATAGAGTCCACAATCCATTACTCCTGGGAACTAATACCCAAGCTGTGGAGTCTACAAGTAATTACATAAAGGTAACATATGACTATGAACCATTACTCTTGGGAACTAATACCCAAGCTGTGGAGTCTATGAGTAATAACATAGAGGTGACATATAGAGATCCTGATCCATTACTCCTGGGAACTAATACCCAAGCTGTGGAGTCTATGAGTAATAACATAGAGGTGACATATAGAGACCATGATCCGTTACTCCTGGGAACTAATACCCAAGCTGTGGAGTCTACAAGTAATAACATAAAGGTGACATATAGAGACCATGATCCACTACTCCTGGGCAATAATATCCAAGCTGTGGAGTGTACAAGTAATAACATAAAGGTGACGTATAGAGACCATGATCCATTACTCCTGGGAACTAATACCCAAGCTGTGGAGTCTGAGTAATAACATAGAGGTGACGTATAGAGATCATGATCCGTTACTCCTGGGAACTAATACCCAAGCTGCGGAGTCTACCAGTAATATCATAAAGGTGACATATAGAGACTACGATCCATTACTCCTGGGAACTAATACACAAGCTGTGGGGTCTAAGACTAATAACATAAAGGTGACATATAGAGTCCACAATCCATTACTCCTGGGAACTAATACCCAAGCTGTGGAGTCTACAAGTAATTACATAAAGGTAACATTTATAGACTATGAACCATTACTCTTGGGAACTAATACCCAAGCTGTGGAGTCTACAACTAATAACATAAAGGTGACATATAGAGTCCATGATCCATTACTCCTGGGAACTAATACCCAAGCTGTGGAGTCTATGAGTAATAATATAGAGGTGACATATAGACACCATGATCTGTTACTCCTGGGAACTAATACCCAAGCTGTGGAGTCTACAAGTAATAACATAAAGGTGACATATAGAGACCATGATCCATTACTCCTGGGCACTAATACCCAAGCTGTGGAGTGTACAAGTAATAACATAAAGGTGACATAGAGACCATGATCCATTACTCCTGGGAACTAATACCCAAGCTGTGGAGTCTACCAGTAATATCATAAAGGTGACATATAGAGACTACAATCCATTATTCCTGGGAACTAATATCCAAGCTGTGGAGTCTACAAGTAATAACATAAAGGTGACATATAGAGACCATGATCCACTACTCCTGGGCACTAATATCCAAGCTGTGGAGTGTACAAGTAATAACATAAAGGTGACGTATAGAGACCATGATCCATTACTCCTGGGAACTAATACCCAAGCTGTGGAGTCTGAGTAATAACATAGAGGTGACATATAGAGATCATGATCCGTTACTCCTGGGAACTTATACCCAAGCTGTGGAGTCTACAAGTAATAACATAAAGGTGACATATAGAGACCATGATCCATTACTCCTGGGCACTAATACCCAAGCTGTGGAGTGTACAAGTAATAACATAAAGGTGACGTATAGAGACCATGATCCATTACTCCCGGGAACTAATAACCAAGCTGCGGAGTCTATCAGTAATATCATAAAGGTGACATATAGAGACTACAATCCATTACTCCTGGGAACTAATACACAAGCTGTGGAGTCTAAGACTAATAACATAAAGGTGACATATAGAGTCCACAATCCATTACTCCTGGGAACTAATACCCAAGCTGTGGAGTCTAAAAGTAATAACATAAAGGTAACATTTATAGACTATGAACTATTACTCTTGGGAACTAATACCCAAGCTGTGGAGTCTACAACTAATAACATAAAGGTGACATATAGAGTCTATGATCCATTACTCCTGGGAACTAATACCCAAGCTGTGGATTCTACAACTAATAACATAAAGGTGACATATAGAGTGCACAATTCATTACTCCTGGGAACTAATACCAAAGCTGTGGAGTCTACAAGTAATAACATAAAGGTCACATTTATAAACTATGTACCATTACTCTTGGGAATTAATACCCAAGCTGTGGAGTCTACAACTAATAACATAAAGGTGACATATAGAGTCCATGATCCATTACTCATGGGAACTAATACCCAAGCTGTGGAGTCTACAAGTAATAACATAAAGGTGACATATAGAGGCCATGATCCATTACTCCTGGGAACTAATACCCAAGCTGTGGAGTCTACAACTAATAACATAAAGATGACATATAGAGTCCATGATCCATTACTCCTGGGAACTAATACCCAAGCTGTGGAGTCTACAAGTAATAACATAAAGGTAACATTTATAGACTATGAACCATTACTCCTGGGAACTAATTCCCAAGCTGTGGAGTCTACAACTAATAACATAAAGCTGACATATAGAGTCCATGATCCATTACTCCTGGGAACTAATACTCAAGCTGGGGAGTCTATGAGTAATAACAAAGGTGACATATAGAGACAATGATGCAATTGTAGACTCCACAGCTTGGGTATTAGTTCCCAGGAGTAATGGATTGTAGTCCCTATATGTCACTTTTATGTTATTACTGGTAGACTCTGCAGCTTGGGTATTAGTTCCCAGGAGTAATGGATCATGGTCTCTATATGTCACATCTATGTTATTACTTGTAGACTCCACAGCTTGGGCATTAGTTCCCAGGAGTAATGGACCATGGTCTCCATATGTCACCTTTATGTTATTTTTATGTTATTACTTGTAGACGCCACAGCTTGTGTATTAGTTCCCAGGAGTAATGGATCATGATCTCTATATGTCACCTCTATGTTATTACTTGTAGAGTCCACAGTTTGGGTATTAGTTCCCAGGAGTAATGGATCATGGTCTCCATATGTCACCTTTATTTTATTACTTGTAGACTCCATAGCTTGGGTATTAGTTCCCAGGAATAATGGACCATGGTCTCTATATGTCACCTTTATTTTATTACTTGTAGACTCCATAGCTTGGGTATTAGTTCCCAGGAGTAATGGATCGTGGACTCTATATGTTACCTTTATGTTATTACTTAGACTCCATAGCTTGGGTATCAGTACCTAGGAGTAATGGATGGTGGACTCTATATGTCACCTTTATGTTATTACTTGCAGACCCCACTGCTTGGGTATTAGTTCCCAGGAGTAATGGATTATGGTCTCTATATGTCACCTTTATGTTATTACTTGTAGACTCCACAGCTTGGGTATTAGTTTCCAGGAGTAATGGATCATAGCCTCTATATGTCACCTTTATGTTATTACTTGTAGACTCCACATCTTGTCTATTAGTTCCCAGGAGTAATGGATCGTAGTCTCTATATGTCACCTTTATGTTATTACTTGTAGACTTTACAGCTTGGGTATTAGTTCCCAGGAGTAATGAACCATGGTCTCCATATGTCACCTTTATGTTATTTTTATGTTATTACTTGTAGACGCCACAGCTTGTGTATTAGTTCCCAGGAGTAATGGATCATGGTCTCTATATTTCACCTTTATGTTATTAGTTGTAGACTCCACAGCTTGGGTACTAGTTCCCAGGAGTAATGGACCATGGTCTCTATATGTCACCCTTTATGTTATTAGTTGTAGACTCCACAGCTTGGGTATTAGTTCCCAGGAGTAATGGACCATGGTCTCTATATGTCACCTTTATTTTATTACTTGTAGACTCCATAGCTTGGGTATTAGTTCCCAGGAGTAATGGATCGTGGACTCTATATGTTACCTTTATGTTATTGTTACAAACTTCTGTTTGTAACTGGCCCTTTAAATGGAAAATTGCCCTGCTTCCCTGGATTTTGGAGAAGCCTATTTGCCAGCCTCCTTCCACATGACTATGGCCCCTGGAAGATTGTGCCCCTGAGGACATATTGACTTTTGTTGGGTGTGTGTGGCCCTTTAAGAACCGTCTGGGGACATATTGTGACTTTGGTGAACAATGCCCCTTTAAGACTATGTCCCCAGACCTGTGAAATGACTTGTCCCTGGCTTTCTCCCACTTGGTTCAGTTTCATTGTGTGCCATTAAGTGCTATGTGACAGACCCTTCGGTCAGAACTACAGAGATAACTTTGTTCAGCTTCAAGAAGCATTCTAAATACAAGTTTGCTGGGATCAGCTCTAATTAAGTTTAGTGATAAACTTTCCCATTGTCTAATCAGACTTCTAGTAGTGATAAGGTGGACTGCATTGTTTTATTGTGTGTAAAATGTTATCTGTTGAAGTAATGTTGTGGCCTGTCAAAGGGAGTGTCTCTCTATCTAATATCAAATGTGTGATGGGGGATTTTATGCCTCCCCCTGAGAGTGTCCTGTTTGCATGTAACCTCAATAAAAAGCAGGCTGTGTGCTCCAGCACATCAGACCTATTTCTGACCCTCTAACTTGCAGCTTTGACTCATGTTTGTAGGGGACAGCTTCAGCTATAATTACTACAGGGATTGCTATGCTTTTCATACTCCCTTAGCTACGGGGATTGCTACAGAAGGAAGAGGTTCACCTACTGGAGCCTGGTCGTAGGTCCAGGGCGCAGAGCAGACGGCGAGATACCAGCCCAGCAGCGGTGGTTCGTGGAGTCTGCATTACTTATGGTGGCTACGCAGCAGTTATAGAGTCTACGGTGCTGCTGCTCCTTTGGTGAGCGCTAGGAGCATCCTTTTCTACGGTCCAACTTCCAGCCAGCCTGGAAGCAACCGTAACAGTTATTACTTGTAGACTCCATAGCTTGGGTATCAGTACCTAGGAGTAATGGATGGTGGACTCTATATGTCACCTTTATGTTATTACTTGCAGACCCCACTGCTTGTGTATTAGTTCCCAGGAGTAATGGATTATGGTCTCTCTGTCACCTTTATGTTATTACTTGTAGACTTTACAGCTTGGGTATTAGTTCCCAGGAGTAATGGATCATGGTCTCTATATGTCACCTTTATGTTATTACTTGTAGACTCCACAACTTGTCTATTAGTTCCCAGGAGTAATGGATCACAGAATCTATGGGGCCTATATATCAAGCTCTGAACGGAGCTTGAAGGCCCGCGTTTCAGGCGAGTCTTTAGACTCGCCAGAAACATAAGTTATGGAGCAGAGGTCTAAAGACCACTGCTCCATAACCTTGTCCACCTGCTCTGATGAGGCGGACTGGAATCGCCGGAAATCAACCTGATCAAGTATGATCGGGTTGATTGACACCCCCTGCTGGCGGACGATTGGCTGCGAGTCTGTAGGGGGCGGCGTTGCATCAGCAATTTACAAGAGCTGCTGGTGCAATGCTGAATACGGAGAGCGTATTGCTCTCCGCATTCAGCGATGTCTGTCGGACCTGATCCGCAGTGTCGGATCAGGTCCGACAGACATATGATAAATAGGCCCCCGTATGTCATCTTTTGTTATTACTTGTAGACTCCACAGCTTGGGTATTAGTTCCCAGGAGTAATAGATCGTGGATTCTATATGTCACCTTTATGAAATAAAACTTAATTCATATCCTACCTGATAAATTCATTTCTTTCATGGTAATAACAATCCACAAGACCCCACCCTAATTTTTTTAAATTATTATTGTTATTTATTTATTTTTGGCACATCCTTTTTTTCCTACATTACCTCTATTTATTTAGCTTGTTTCATTCTCACCTCTGTCAGCTAGGCTATATGTCATACTATAGAGGTGGGAGGGTTTATATAGAGCTCTGAGGTTTGACAATCTTTACCTCCTCCAAGTGGCAGGAAAGGTAATTCCCAGGAGTAATGGGTAGTGGACTCTTATCACCATGAAAGAAAGGAATTTATAAGGTAAGATATAAATTATATTTTTACCTGATATTTCCCCATGATTCCTCTTGCATTCTTTATCTGAATGTCTCCCTCTTTCCCAATTTCTTTACCATGTGCTCTTGTTCCCTGATCTATTGTCATATCTTGTCACATGACCTTTTGAGCTCTCATTCTTAGATCTATAGTCATATCTTGTCACATGACCTCTTGTGCTCTTGTTCCCTGATCTATTGTCATATCTTGTCACATGACCTCTTGAGCTCTCATTCTTTGATCTATAGTCATATCTTGTCACATGACCTCTTGTGCTCTCGTTCCCTGATCTATTGTCATATCTTGTCACATGACCTCTTGAGCTCTCATTTTTTGATCTATAGTCATATCTTGTCACATGACCTCTTGTGCTCTTGTTCCCTGATCTATTGTCATATCTTGTCATATGACCTCTTGTGCTCTCGTTCCCTGATCTATTGTCATATCTCGCCACATGACCTCTTGTGCTCTTGTTCCCTGATCTATTGACATATCTTGTCACATGACCTCTTGTGCTCTTGTTCTCTGATCTATTGTCATTTCTTGTCACATGACCTCTTGTGCTCTTGTTCCCTGATCTATTGACATATCTTGTCACATGACCTCTTGTGCTCTTGTTCTCTGATCTATTGTCATTTCTTGCCACATGACCTCTTGTGCTCTTGTTCCCTGATCTATTGACAATATATTGTCACATGACCTCTTGTGCTCTTGTTCCTTGTTCTATTGTCATATCTTGTCACATGACCTCTTGTGCTCTCATTCCCTGTTCTATTGTCATATCTTGTCACATGACCTCTTGTGCTTTCATTCCCTGTTCTATTGTCATATCTTGTCATATGACCTCTTGTGCTCTCATTCCCTGTTCTATTGTCATATCTTGTCACATGACCTCTTGAGCTCTCGTTCCCTGTTCTATTGTCATATCTTGTCACATGACCTCTTGTGCTCTCATTCCCTGTTCTATTGTCATATCTTGTCACATGACCTCTTGTGCTCTCATTCCCTGTTCTATTGTCATATCTTGTCACATGACCTCTTGAGCTCTCGTTCCCTGTTCTATTGTCATATCTTGTCACATGACCTCTTGTGCTCTCATTCCCTGTTCTATTGTCATATCTTGTCACATGACCTCTTGTGCTCTCATTCCCTGTTCTATTGTCATATCTTGTCACATGACCTCTTGAGCTCTCGTTCCCTGTTCTATTGTCATATCTTGTCATATGACCTCTTGAGCTCGCAATCCCTGATCTATTGTCATATCTTGTCACATAACGTCTTGTGCTCTCGTTCTCTGATCTATTGTCATATCTTGTCACATGACCTCTTGTGCTCTCGTTCCCTGATCTATTGTCATATCTTGTCACATGACCTCTTGTGCTCTCGTTCCCTGATCTATTGTCATATCTTGTCACATGACCTTTTGTGCTCTCGTTCCCTGATCTATTGTCATATCTTGTCACATGACCTCTGTCTTGAGCTCTCGTTCTCTGATCTATTGTCATATATTTTCACATGACCTCTTGTGCTCTCGTTCTCTGATCTATTTTCATATTTTTTCACATGACCTCTTGTGCTCTCGTTCCCTGATCTATTGTCATCTCTCGATCCCTGATCTATTGTCATATTTTTTCACATGACCTCTTGTGCTCTTGTTCCCTGATCTATTGTCATATCTTGTCACATGACCCCGTGCTCTCATTCTCTCATCTATTGTCATATCTTGTCACATGACCTCTTGTGCTCTCGTTCTCTGATCTATTGTCATATCTTGTCACATGACCTCTTGAGCTCCTGTTCCCTGATCTATTGGCATTAGTGATGTCGCGAACATAAAACTTTGGGTTAGCGAACGCGAACTTCCACAACTGTTTGCAACCGGGCGAACCTCTATAGACTTCAATAGGCAGGCAAACTTTAAAACCCACAGGGACTCTTTCTGGCCACAATAGTGATGGTAAAGTTGTTTCAAGAGGACTAACACCTGGACTGTGGCATGCCGGAGGGGGATCCATGGTAAAACTCCCATGGAAAATTACATAGTTGATGCAGAGTATGGTTTTAAGCCATAAAGGGCATAAATCACCTAACATTCCTAAATGGTTTGGAATAACGTGCTTTAAAACATCAGGTATGATGTTGTATCGATCAGGTAGTGTAAGGGTTACGGCCGCTTCACAGTGACAGAGCAAACTCCCCGTTTAAAGGGACAGTCTACGCCAGAATTTTTATTGTTTTAAAAGATAGATAATCCCTTTATTACCCATTTCCCAGTTTTGCATAACTAACACATTTATAATAATATACTTTTAACCTCTGTGATTATCTTGTATCTAAGCCTCTGCAAACTGCCCCTTTTTTCAGTTCTTTTGACAGACTTGCAGTCTAGCCAATCAGTGCCTGCTCTTCATGTGCACGAGCACAGTGTTATCTATATGAAATACGTGAACTAATACCCTCTAGTGGTGAAAAACTGTTAAAATGCAATCTGGAAGAGGTGGGCTTCAAGTTCTAAGAAATTAGAATATGAACCTCATAGGTTAAGCTTTCAACTAAGAATACCAAGAGAACAAATTGGTGATAAAAGTAAATTGGAAAATTGTTTAAAATTACATGCTCTATCTGAATCATGAAAGTTTATTTTGGCCTAGACTGTCCGTTTAACGCACCGCAAACAGTCCATTTGCACAACCGCACACTCCCCATTTGCACAAGGTTGGATACCAAGCTAGCCATGTCCCGTTCCTTGTCCTCACTGATGTCATTGAAGGTCTCTTCCTCCACCCAGCCACGTACAACACCAAGGGTCCCCGAAAGGTGACAACAAGCCCCCTGGGACGCCTGCTGTGTTTGGTCTTCCACCTCCTCAAAGCCACCTTCCTCCTCTGACTCCTCATCTTCAGACTCCTCTCTCTGCGTTGCCTCTCTCTGCGTTATTATAAGGTGTGTTAAGTAGTACTATTCCTATCAGTTTAATCCCTGTTATGTCCCCTATCAGGGGGCGGTGTATATGGCATCGATTTTAGGAACCGGGAGATGGAAAAAGATGCTTGGTCGGTCCTCCTACTTCAAATTTGGGGCACTGCGCGTGCAATCTAATGTGCCACCAGATAGGAGTAGTGTGTTAAGTAGTACTATTCCTATCAGTTTAATCCCTGTTGTGTGCCTTTTTTTTTGTTTGGTTTTTAAAGCCACAGTGCAGCACCAGAGGCCAGAAAAATTAGGCATGTACACATGCCTGAAAAATTAGGTATTGTTGCAGCCGCTGCTGTAGCAGCGGCCAGAAAAAATTATGTTTGTTTCCCAGGCAGAAAGTGCACGAAAACATTGTGGCTTGAACCCTAGTTGGTGGCGGATAAGTCACGCAAGTCATCCGGCATTCAGAGATAAAATACAGCAGCGTGTGGACCATTTTTAGCCCAAGGCAGCTCATCTCATCAGGCCTTTTTTAGTCGAATGTATCGCCCACTGTCAGTCCCTTCAGGATCCATCCCTCATTCCTCTTAATAAAGGTGAGGTAATCTAGACTTTTTTGACCTAGGCGACTTCTCTTCTCAGTGACAATACCTCCTGCTGCACTGAAGGTCCTTTCTGACAGGACACTTGAAGCGGGGCAGGCCAGAAGTTCTATCGCAAATTGGGATAGCTCAGGCCACAGGTCAAGCCTGCACACCCAGTAGTCAAGGGGTTCATCGCTCCTCAGAGTGTTGATATCTGCAGTTAAGGCGAGGTAGTCTGCTACCTGTCGGTCGAGTCGTTCTCTGAGGGTGGACCACCAAGGCTGGGGGGATGCATAGGACTTAAAAAGCTCTGCATGTCCTTCATCAACAACACGTCTGTAAAGCGTCCTGTCCTTGCCGGTGTGGTCGTGGGAGGAGGAGGATTACTTTCACCTCTTCCCCTGTTAGATTCCCGTTGTGCTGTGACATCACCCTTATACGCTGTGTAAAGCATACTTTTTAATTTCTTTTGGAACTGCTGCATCCTTTCCGACTTGCAGTAATTCGGTAACATTTCAGGCACTTTATGCTTATACCGGGGGTCTAGTAGCGTGGACACCCAGTACAGGTCGTTCTCCTTCAGCCTTTTTATACGAGGGTCCCTCAACAGGCACGACAGCATGAAAAACCCCATTTGCACAAGGTTGGATGCCGAGCTACTCATGTCCCGTTCCTCATCCTACGTGATCTCACTGAAAGTATGTTCTTCCCCCCAGCCACGTACAGCACCACGGGTACCAGATAGGTGACAACGAGCACCCTGGGATGCCTGTTGTGATTGGTCTTCCTCCCCCTCCTCAAAGCCACATTCCTCTTCTGACTCCTCTTCCTCACAATCCTCTTCCAGTGTTGCCACAGGTCCAGCAAGCGATGCTGATAAGGCTGTTTCTGGTGGTGATGGTGACCACAACTCTTCCTCTTCATGCTCATCTACGACCTGATCCAGCACTCTTCACAGGGCACGCTCCAGGAAGAAAACAAATGGTATGATGTTGCTGATGGTGCCTTCGGTGCGACTGACTAGGTTTGTCACCTCCTCAAAAGGACGCATGAGCCTACAGGCATTGCGCATGAGCGTCCAGTAACGTGGCAAAAAAATTCCCAGCTCCGCGGAGGCTGTCCTAGCACCCCGTTCATACAAATAGTCGTTAATGGCTTTTTCTTGTTGGATCAGGCGGTCGAACATTAGGAGTGTTGAATTCCAATGCGTCGGGCTGTCGCAAATCAAGCGCCTCACTGGCATGTTGTTTCGCCACTGGATATCTGAAAAGTGCACCTTGGCCGTGTAGGAATGCCTGAAATGGCCACACACCTTCCTGGCCTGCTTCAGGATGTCCTGTAAGCCTGGGTACTTATGCACAAAGCATTGTACGATCACATTACACACATGTGCCATGCACGGCACATGTGTCAACTTGCCCAAATTCAATGCCGCCACCAAATTTCTTCCGTTGTCACTAACCACTTTGCCGATCTCCAGTTGGTGCGGAGTCAGCCACTGATCCACCTGTGCGTTCAGGACAGGAGTGCTGGTCCGGTGTGACTCTCTGCTTTCAGGCAAGTCAACCCCAAGACGGCGTGACACTGCCGTATCCGGGATGTGGAATAGTACATGGGGAGCTAGGGGGGTGCCGTTGATGTGGAGCAAGATGCAGCAGCAGAAGAGGACTCAGCTGAGGAGGTTATGGAAGAGGATGGAGTAGGAGGAGTAGAGGAGGTGGCAGCAGGCCTGCCTGCAAGTCGTGGTGGTATCACCAACTCCTCTGCAGAGCCACGCATTCCATGCTTGGCAGCCATCAGCAGGTGTACCCAATGCGCAGTGTAGGTGATATACCTGCCCTGACAATGCTTTGAAGACCAAGTATCAGTGGTCAGATGGACCCTTGCCCCAACACTGTGTGCCAGACATGCCATTACTTCCTTTTGCACAATTGAGTACAGGTTGGGGATTGCCTTTTGTGCAAAGAAATTTCGTCCGGGTACCTTCCACTGCGGTGTCCCAATAGCTACAATTTTTTTGAACACCTCAGACTCCACCAGCTTGTATGGTAAAAGCTGGCGGGCTAAGAGTTCAGTCAAGCCAGCTGTCAGATGCCGGGCAAGGGGGTGACTTTGTGACATTGGCTTCTTACGCTCAAACATGTTGTTACGGTTACCCTTAGTCTCGCTGAGAGATGGACCGCTTAGTAGCCTGGATCCCTATTGCTAAAGAGGGGAGAAGCTGCTTTCCATAGTATTCTATATGAGTCTCGCAAATATAGAATAATCTCCCTTAGCTGCAGTACAGCTAGGATACCCTTCTGCCCACAAAAACGAGTCAACGCTGCGATTGAGGGTCAAACAAGAACTCAGGACTGGGATGCCCAGCCTGCTTTTTATTAAGGTTACATGCACACAGGGCACTCCCAGGGGGAGAGGGGGGGAAGCACAAAATCCCCCATCACACATTTAGATAGAGAGCACTGTCCTTTGACAGGCCACAATAGGATTACAGTACTTAAGATAACAAGTTTACAAGTTCATCTTATCAATTAGCAGTCTGGCTCCAGAGGTGATTAGACAATAGTTTCTAAAAGCTGAAAAAAAAGAGTTAACTCTTTATGAAATGAAACTTGTTACAGTTTTCTTGGAGCCCTTCTTAGGCGCTGGCTTGCTGGTTCAGGCATTGCTGCTGGGAAATAAGCTCTTCACAACAAAATAACTAATGCTTCTGTAACATTGCTCCCTTTCTGTGGAACACTCTGGCAGACACGGTCTGACCCCTTTTCGGGGCAGACTAAGGCTGTCCAGACCGCTGGTTATGTGGGGCTGAGGTCGGTTTGTCTGGACAACCCGTCGGCATTGCCATTCTGTTTCCCAGGTCTGTAAGTAATGGTGAAATTGAAGGTTTGCAACGATAAGCTCCAACGTAATAGCCTGCCGTTATCTCCAGAGACCCGGTTCAGCCACACCAACGGGTTATGGTCGGTGACCAGAGTGAACTCCTGACCATATAAATAGGGAGTCAATTTCTTTAATGCCCACACCAAAGCCAAACACTCCTTTTCGACCGCTGCATAGCTGACTTCGCGGGGCAGGAGCTTCCGGCTGATGTAGGCAACTGGATGCTCCCCTCCATCTTCGCCTACTTGGCTGAGGACGGCTCCCAGCCCGAACATGGAAGCATCTGTATGGACGATAAAACGTTTGTTAAGGGCTGGGGCCGCCAAGACAGGAGCGTTAATTAGAGCATTTTTGAGAGCCTGGAAAGCCGTTTCACAGTGGGGAGACCACAGGACCTGTCGAGGTAAGTTCTTCTTGGTCAAGTCAGTCAGGGGTTTGGCAAGTGTGCTGTAGTCTGGTACGAACCGTCTATAGTACCCTGCCGTGCCCAGGAAGGCTAGGACCTGAGTCTTAGTGATGGGGGTGGGCCAATTGGCGACAGCTTCTATTTTGGCCGGCTCTGGTCGCTGCTTTCCACACCCCACCCGGTGACCCAGGTACTGTACCTCGGCCATCCCAAAGTGGCATTTTTCTGGCTTCAGAGTCAGGCCAGCAGCCCGGATCTGATCCAGAACCATTCCCACATGAGCTAAGTGGTCCTCCCAGGACTCACTGTGGATCGCTATGTCGTCCAGGTAGGCGCAAGCAAAACTCTGGAAGCCATCCAGGAGCCTATCCACCAAGCGCTGGAATGTAGCTGGGGCATTCTTCATCCCAAACGGCATTACCCTAAACTGATATAAGCCGAATGGGGTGACGAATGCCGACTTGGGGATAGCCTCCGGGGCCAGGGGAATCTGCCAGTAACCTTTGCAGAGGTCAATAGTGGTCAGGTAATTTCCCCTGGCTATACGATCGAGTAGCTCGTCTACCCTGGGCATAGGGTAAGCGTCCGTCACGGTATTTTCATTGAGCCTCCGATAGTCTACGCAGAACCGGGTGGTCCCATCTTTCTTGGGCACCAAGACAACTGGGGAGGCCCAGGGACTATCGGAGGGCTCAATTACCCTGAGCTGGAGCATCTCATCGATCTCCTTCTTCATTCCTGTCCTAACTGCTTCGGGGATTCGGTACGGAGCCTGGCGCAAGGGAGCTTGTCCCGGAGTATCTACCTGGTGGGTGGTTAAAGTAGTGTACCCTGGCTTCGGGGAGAAGGTGAGGTGTTTGGACTGGAGGAGTTGGTTGAGCTGCTCCCTTTCAGTGGGGCTAAGTCGGTCCCCTATCTGAACCTGCGCCACTATACCTGTGGGGAGGCTCTTTTCTAATAGGTCTGGAATGGGTAAACTGTCGGGGTCTTCCTGAGGGGAACAACATACGGCCGTCACGTTCTCTGGTCGCTCAAAATATTCCTTGAGCATGTTTACATGGAATGTCTTTCTAAGATTGTTGTCGTGGCAGCTAGCTATCACATAAGTGGTGTCTCCCCTTTTCTCTACGATCTGGTAGGGACCCTGCCAGGACGCCTGCAATTTGTCTGTCTTCACCGGCTTAAGTACTAACACCTTTTGTCCTATGGTGAAGATTCTCTTTTTCCCATAAGAATGTTTCGTTATCTGCCCCGCCCCCTCCGGTCTCTGCTCGTTCCCGGTACTTTTGTAAGGTCGGGTCAGTCTTAGACTCTGCCTCGAAGGCATCTGGGGTGTCCCAGGGTATGGGGCCTAACCTGTCAGGCAAGGTCGGGGTAGGTCTTACCTGTGTCTCCCGCACTGGTGAGAGCTCTCGCTCCGTCCGGGCTTGGGCCCGTGTAGTCACTGGGTCCGCCTCGTTGTTGCATACTGGAGCATAGGCAGAAGTCATGGGGCCCAAATCGTTGCCCAGTAGTACTTCGGCAGGTAAATTATCCATTAGGCCCACGTTCACAGCCCCCTTTCCCGCTCCCCAATCAAGATGCACTTTAGCTGTTGGAATTTTGTACACATCCCCCCCCGCCACTCTAACGGCCACAGTCTGTCCGGATCGCTTGTGCTCTGGCACCAAATGACTCTGTACCAGCGTGATAGTAGCCCCTGTGTCTCGCAATCCCTCGGTAGATCGCCCCTCGAGCCATACCCTCTGCCGATGGTGCTGGCGGTTATCTGAGGCAGCATATACAGGGTCTGCCTCGTGAAGCGGCCCCACATATCCCTCCATAGGGGCCTCTTGGTTAACACAGAGGGCCCGGGCCGGACGATAGGACCCAGAGGGGTAATTGTAATTCCTGGGTGTCTGGTGCGTATTAAGGGGGCAGCTAGCCATGAAATGCCCTGGTTGCTTGCATCGGTGGCAAGTCGGTCTGGGACGCTCAGAGCTGTTATTGGGTGGTCCTGAGTGTCGGACGGGCCCTGTGGGCACCGGGGCTCGGAATTCAGCACGAGGGGGTGCACGGTAAACCTCTCTGGGTTCGACCCGTGCTGGAGCTCGGTAGTTCATGGGTTCGTGAAGACGGGAGTCATAATGTTCATCGGCCAATTTGGCTGCTTCTTCTAAGGTAGAAGGCCGCCTGTCTCGCAGCCATTCCTTCCCTTGCTGTTCCATGCCATTATAAAAATGTTCTAAGAGAAACAATTGTAAAATTTCCTCCCCAGTCACCGCTTTACTTCCGCTCAGCCAGTGATTTGCCGCTCTCCGCATTCGGTGCGCCCATTCCATATGGGTATCGTTAGGCTTCTTTTCCGTGCCCCGAAACTGTCGGCGATACGTGTCCGGAGTTACAGCGTACCGTCGCAACAGTGTCTCCTTAACTAGCTCATACTGTGTCACTTCCTCAGCACCCAGAGTACGAAAGGCTTCCAGGGCTCGCCCGGATAGTTTCCCAGACAATATCGTGGGCCACTCTCTGTTGGGAATCTGGTGCAGGGCACATTGCCTTTCGAAGTCCGCCAAATATTCATCAATCCCTGTCTCGCTCTCTAGGAAGGGTCGAAATGCCGCATAGGGTATCTTGGGCCTCCCAGCATTTTCGACAGGGACGATTACCTGCGGGGCTTCAGCATTGCGGTGTGCGTTCGCTAGGTTGAGTTCGTGGGCTCGAGTCTCTCGTATATCCTCGTCCGCCTCCGCCATCAACTGCTGTACCAATTCCATGGAGGGGTTCGGCCCGTATAATGAGAGCCTTTCCCGAACAATCCTGGTTTTTTCGTCACTAATCGTGGTCGGTGTTTCCGCCATTGTGAAGCTCTGATCCAGTTCGGTCAATTCTGCGATCAGCTCTCTCCTCGGCCGGTTGCTGGCGTACCCCCCTCTGCTTTCAAGTAAATCCTTTAGGGTTGTACGCTTCAATTTTTCGTAAGCGCTCTCCATCCGTTCTGTACCTCTCCTAGGAAATCCAGGAAAATCCCGCCGCTGCCGCCAAATGTTACGGTTACCCTTAGTCTCGCTGAGAGATGGACCGCTTAGTAGCCTGGATCCCTATTGCTAAAGAGGGGAGAAGCTGCTTTCCATAGTATTCTATATGAGTCTCGCAAATATAGAATAATCTCCCTTAGCTGCAGTACAGCTAGGATACCCTTCTGCCCACAAAAACGAGTCAACGCTGCGATTGAGGGTCAAACAAGAACTCAGGACTGGGATGCCCAGCCTGCTTTTTATTAAGGTTACATGCACACAGGGCACTCCCAGGGGGAGAGGGGGGGAAGCACAAAATCCCCCATCACACATTTAGATAGAGAGCACTGTCCTTTGACAGGCCACAATAGGATTACAGTACTTAAGATAACAAGTTTACAAGTTCATCTTATCAATTAGCAGTCTGGCTCCAGAGGTGATTAGACAATAGTTTCTAAAAGCTGAAAAAAAAGAGTTAACTCTTTATGAAATGAAACTTGTTACAGTTTTCTTGGAGCCCTTCTTAGGCGCTGGCTTGCTGGTTCAGGCATTGCTGCTGGGAAATAAGCTCTTCACAACAAAATAACTAATGCTTCTGTAACACATGTCCTTGACAGACACCTGACTGTGGGCAGATGAGCAGGAACTGCTCAAGGCGAGACACAGAGTGGCGGATGGTTGAGAGGGGGCAAGGAGGACAGCAGTGGTTGACGTGGCTGAAGATGCTGGACCAGGAGGAGGATGGCGACTTTGAGTTTTTGTGCTGCTTGTACTCATGTGTTGATCCCATAGGCGTTTGTGATGTGCGATCATGTGCCTTCGCAAAGCAGTTGTACCTAGGTGGGTGTTGGACTTCCCATTTCTTTTGGCACAGGTTGCAAATGGCATCGCTGTTGTCAGAGGCAGACACACAAAAAAAAATGCCACACTGCTGAGCTCTGCAATGACAGCATTCTGGTGGTGGCAACAGCATGCGCTGATTGGCGTGCTGTCTGGCTGACCCTGGGTGGCGATGCATGCTGTCTGACTGTGCCACTAGCTCCTTGCGACAACCTCCCCCTCCTTCCAACTCGTCTCCTCCTCCTCTCTGTCTCCCCATCTGAACTTTCCCCCTCTTCTTCTTCTCTTCTAGCGGGCACCCACGTGACATCCACGGATGCATCGTCATCATCAACCGCTTCACTTGTATCTGACAACTCAACAAAGGAAGCAGCAGCGGGTACAACATCATCATCATCACACCGTACATCCATGTGTGTAATGCTGCCTGACTGAGACATATCCCTGTTATCTACATCCTCTGGCAATAATGTTTGCGCATCACTCATTTCTTCCAACTGATGTGTAAATAACTCCTCTGACAGATCAAGTGAAGCGGCTATGGTGCTAGTGTTGGTGGTGGCGGCAGGCGGGCGATTGGTAACTTGAGAGGTGCCCAAAGCTAAGCTGGAGGAGGATGGTGTGTCAAGGTTAAGAGCGGAAGCTGTAGAAGATTGGGTGTCCTGTGTTAGCTTTCAACTATGTCCTCAGAACTGTTCGAGTTCGGGGTACGTGGCCTCTGAACACTGGACATTATTCTAGGGCCAAAGGGAATCACAGCACCACGAACACGACGGCCCCTGCTGAGTGGCCTGCCTCTGCCTGTCATTTTTTTTTTTTTTGATTAGTGGTTCTATGCGTGCAAGCTACTGTGACAACAGATATGAGTGGCACTGTGCACTGGCAGAAGTTGGCAGAGTAGATGCTGTAGGCCTGACACACACGCTTGCAGACAACTAACTGCTATTTAATCTATTACAGTCAAAAAAGTGTTTTTTTTTTTTAAATGTACACTACTGTTACACCAGATATGAGTTGCACTGGGGTGACACTGTGCCCTGGCAGGCACTGAAACGCACACGTGTGAAGGAAACTGACTGCTATTATTTAACACAGTCAAAAAAGAGTTGTTTTTTTTAAATCTACACTACTGTTACACCAGATATGAGTTGCACTGGGGTGACACTGTGCCCTGGCAGGCCCTGAAACGCACACGTGTGAAGGAAACTGACTGCTATTATTTAACACAGTCAAAAAAGTGTTTTTTTTTTTTTTTTAAATCTACACTACTGTTACACCAGATATGAGTGGTGGCACTGGGCAAGTGGGCACAGTATACGCTGTGAGCCTGACACACACGCTGGCAGGCAGGCAACTGCAATTAGATTACACAGGAAAAAAAAAAACGACTGAAGTTCTAGCCCTAAAAAGGGCTTTTTGGGGTGCTGTCCTTACAGCAGAGATCAGATGAGTCCTTCAGGACTGTAGTGGACACTGAATACACTAGCCTAGCTATCAATTTCCCTATTAAATCAGCAGCAGCTACACTGTCCCTCCTCTCACTAAGAATGCAGCTTCCGAATGAATCTAAAATGGATGCTGTCCAGGAGGTGGGAGGGTCTGGGAGGGAGGGTCTGCTGCTGATTGGCTGGAATGTGTCTGCTGACTGTGTGGTACAGGGTCAAAGTATTACTCAATGATGACGAATAGGGGGCGGATCGAACATCCCATATGTTCGCCCGCTGCGGCAAACGCAAACATGCTATGTTCGCCGGGAACTATTCACCGGCAAACTATTTGCGACATCACTAATTGGCATATCTTGTCACATGACCTCTTGAGCTCTCGATCCCTGATCTATTGTCATATCTTGTCACATGACCTCTTGTGCTCTCATTCTCTGATCTATTGTCATATCTTGTCACATGACCTCTTGAGCTCCTGTTCCCTGATCTATTGTCATATCTTGTCACATGACCTCTTGTGCTCTCAATCCCTGATCTATTGTTATATCTTGTCACATGACCTCTTGTGCTCTCGCTCCCTGATCTATTGTCATATCTTGTCACATGACCTCTTGTGCTCTCGCTCCCTGATCTATTGTCATATCTTGTCACATGACCTCTTGTGCTCTTGTTCCCTGATCTATTGTCATATCTTGTCACATGACCTCTTGTGCTCTCGTTCTCTGATCTATTGTCATATCTTGTCACATGACCTCTTGAGCTCCTGTTCCCTGATCTATTGTCATATCTTGTCACATGACCTCTTGTGCTCTCATTCTCTGATCTATTGTCATATCTTGTCGTATGACCTCTTGTGCTCTCAATCCCTGATCTATTGTTATATCTTGTCGTATGACCTCTTGTGCTCTCATTCTCTGATCTATTGTCATATCTTGTCACATGACCTCTTGAGCTCCTGTTCCCTGATCTATTGTCATATCTTGTCACATGACCTCTTGTGCTCTCGTTCTCTGATCTATTGTCATATCTTGTCGTATGACCTCTTGTGCTCTCAATCCCTGATCTATTGTTATATCTTGTCGTATGACCTCTTGTGCTCTCATTCTCTGATCTATTGTCATATCTTGTCACATGACCTCTTGAGCTCCTGTTCCCTGATCTATTGTCATATCTTGTCACATGACCTCTTGTGCTCTCATTCTCTGATCTATTGTCATATCTTGTCGTATGACCTCTTGTGCTCTCAATCCCTGATCTATTGTTATATCTTGTCACATGACCTCTTGTGCTCTCGTTCTCTGATCTATTGTCATATCTTGTCACATGACCTTTTGAGCTCCTGTTCCCTGATCTATTGTCATATCTTGTCACATGACCTCTTGTGCTCTCATTCTCTGATCTATTGTCATATCTTGTCGTATGACCTCTTGTGCTCTCAATCCCTGATCTATTGTTATATCTTGTCGTATGACCTCTTGTGCTCTTGTTCCCTGATCTATTGTCATATCTCGCCACATGACCTCTTGTGCTCTTGTTCCCTGATCTATTGTCATATCTTGTCACATGACCTCTTGTGCTCTCAATCCCTGATCTATTGTTATATCTTGTCACATGACCTCTTGTGCTCTCATTCTCTGATCTATTGTCATATCTTGTCGTATGACCTCTTGTGCTCTCGTTCCCTGATCTATTGTCATATCTCGCCACATGACCTCTTGTGCTCTTGTTCCCTGATCTATTGTCATATCTTGTCACATGACCTCTTGTGCTCTCAATCCCTGATCTATTGTTATATCTTGTCACATGACCTCTTGTGCTCTCATTCTCTGATCTATTGTCATATCTTGTCACATGACCTCTTGTACTCTCGTTCCCTGTTCTATTGTCATATCTTGTCACATGACCTCTTGTGCTCTCAATCCCTGATCTATTGTTATATCTTGTCACATGACCTCTTGTGCTCTCATTCTCTGATCTATTGTCATATCTTGTCACATGACCTCTTGTGCTCTCAATCCCTGATCTATTGTTATATCTTGTCACATGACCTCTTGTGCTCTCATTCTCTGATCTATTGTCATATCTTGTCACATGACCTCTTGTGCTCTCAATCCCTGATCTATTGTTATATCTTGTCACATGACCTCTTGTGCTCTCAATCCCTGATCTATTGTTATATCTTGTCACATGACCTCTTGTGCTCTCATTCTCTGATCTATTGTCATATCTTGTCACATGACCTCTTGTGCTCTCATTCTCTGATCTATTGTCATATCTTGTCACATGACCTCTTGTGCTCTCATTCTCTGATCTATTGTCATATCTTGTCGTATGACCTCTTGAGCTCCTGTTCCCTGATCTATTGTTATATCTTGTCGTATGACCTCTTGTGCTCTCATTCTCTGATCTATTGTCATATCTTGTCACATGACCTCTTGAGCTCCTGTTCCCTGATCTATTGTCATATCTTGTCACATGACCTCTTGTGCTCTCATTCTCTGATCTATTGTCATATCTTGTCGTATGACCTCTTGTGCTCTCAATCCCTGATCTATTGTTATATCTTGTCACATGACCTCTTGTGCTCTCAATCCCTGATCTATTGTTATATCTTGTCACATGACCTCTTGTGCTCTCAATCCCTGATCTATTGTTATATCTTGTCGTATGACCTCTTGTGCTCTCATTCTCTGATCTATTGTTATATCTTGTCACATGACCTCTTGTGCTCTCAATCCCTGATCTATTGTCATATCTTGTCACATGACCTCTTGTGCTCTCATTCTCTGATCTATTGTCATATCTTGTCGTATGACCTCTTGTGCTCTCAATCCCTGATCTATTGTTATATCTTGTCACATGACCTCTTGTGCTCTCAATCCCTGATCTATTGTTATATCTTGTCGTATGACCTCTTGTGCTCTCATTCTCTGATCTATTGTCATATCTTGTCGTATGACCTCTTGTGCTCTCATTCTCTGATCTATTGTCATATCTTGTCGTATGACCTCTTGTGCTCTCGTTCTCTGATCTATTGTCATATCTTGTCACATGACCTCTTGAGCTCCTGTTCCCTGATCTATTGTCATATCTTGTCGTATGACCTCTTGTGCTCTCGTTCTCTGATCTATTGTCATATCGTGTCACATGACCTCTTGTGCTCTCAATCCCTGATCTATTGTCATATCTTGTCACATGACCTCTTGTGCTCTCAATCCCTGATCTATTGTTATATCTTGTCACATGACCTCTTGTGCTCTTGTTCCCTGTTCTATTGTCATATTGTGTCACATGACCTCTTGTACTCTCGTTCCCTGTTCTATTGTCATATCTTGTCATATGACCTCTTGTGCTCTCAATCCCTGATCTATTGTCATATCTTGTCGTATGACCTCTTGTGCTCTCAATCCCTGATCTATTGTTATATCTTGTCACATGACCTCTTGTGCTCTCATTCTCTGATCTATTGTCATATTGTGTCACATGACCTCTTGTGCTCTTGTTCCCTGTTCTATTGTCATATTGTGTCACATGACCTCTTGTGCTCTCAATCCCTGATCTATTGTTATATCTTGTCACATGACCTCTTGTGCTCTCATTCTCTGATCTATTGTCATATTGTGTCACATGACCTCTTGTGCTCTCGTTCCCTGATCTATTGTCATATCTTGTCACATGACCTCTTGTGCTCTCGCTCCCTGATCTATTGTCATATCTTGTCACATGACCTCTTGTGCTCTCGCTCCCTGATCTATTGTCATATCTTGTCACATGACCTCTTGTGCTCTCAATCCCTGATCTATTGTCATATCTTGTCACATAACGTCTTGTGCTCTCGTTCCCTGATCTATTGTCATATCTTGTCACATGACCTCTTGTGCTCTCGTTCCCTGTTCTATTGTCATATTGTGTCACATGACCTCTTGTGCTCTCGCTCCCTGTTCTATTGTCATATCTTGTCACATGACCTCTTGTGCTCTCGTTCCCTGTTCTATTGTCATATCTTGTCGTATGACCTCTTGTGCTCTCAATCCCTGATCTATTGTTATATCTTGTCACATGACCTCTTGTGCTCTCATTCTCTGATCTATTGTCATATTGTGTCACATGACCTCTTGTGCTCTTGTTCCCTGTTCTATTGTCATATCTTGTCACATGACCTCTTGTGCTCTCGTTCCCTGTTCTATTGTCATATTGTGTCACATGACCTCTTGTGCTCTCGCTCCCTGTTCTATTGTCATATCTTGTCACATGACCTCTTGTACTCTCGTTCCCTGTTCTATTGTCATATCTTGTCACATGACCTCTTGTGCTCTCAATCCCTGATCTATTGTTATATCTTGTCACATGACCTCTTGTGCTCTCATTCTCTGATCTATTGTCATATTGTGTCACATGACCTCTTGTGCTCTTGTTCCCTGTTCTATTGTCATATTGTGTCACATGACCTCTTGTGCTCTCGCTCCCTGTTCTATTGTCATATCTTGTCACATGACCTCTTGTGCTCTCGATCCCTGTTTTGTTGTCATATCTTGTCACATGACCTCTTGTGCTCTCGTTCTCTGATCTATTGTCATATCTTGTCACATGACCTCTTGTGCTCTCAATCCCTGATCTATTGTCATATCTTGTCACATGATCTCTTGTGCTCTCAATCCCTGATCTATTGTCATATCTTGTCACATGACCTCTTGTGCTCTCATTCTCTGATCTATTGTCATATCGTGTCACATGACCTCTTGTGCTCTTGTTCCCTGTTCTATTGTCATATTGTGTCACATGACCTCTTGTGCTCTCGCTCCCTGTTCTATTGTCATATTGTGTCACATGACCTCTTGTGCTCTCGTTCCCTGTTCTATTGTCATATCTTGTCACATGACCTCTTGTGCTCTCGATCCCTGTTTTGTTGTCATATCTTGTCACATGACCTCTTGTGCTCTCGTTCTCTGATCTATTGTCATATCTTGTCACATGACCTCTTGTGCTCTCGATCCCTGATCTATTGTCATATATTGTCACATGACCTCTTGTTCCCTGATCTATTGTCATATCTTGTCACATGACCTCTTGTGCTCTCAATCCCTGATCTATTGTCATATCTTGTCACATGACCTCTTGTGCTCTCAATCCCTGATCTATTGTCATATCTTGTCACATGATCTCTTGTGCTCTCAATCCCTGATCTATTGTCATATCTTGTCACATGACCTCTTGAGCTCCTGTTCCCTGATCTATTGTCATATCTTGTCACATGACCTCTTGTGCTCTCAATCCCTGATCTATTGTCATATCTTGTCACATGACCTCTTGTGCTCTCAATCCCTGATCTATTGTCATATCTTGTCACATGATCTCTTGTGCTCTCAATCCCTGATCTATTGTCATATCTTGTCACATGACCTCTTGTGCTCTCATTCTCTGATCTATTGTCATATCGTGTCACATGACCTCTTGTGCTCTTGTTCCCTGTTCTATTGTCATATTGTGTCACATGACCTCTTGTGCTCTCGCTCCCTGTTCTATTGTCATATTGTGTCACATGACCTCTTGTGCTCTCGTTCCCTGTTCTATTGTCATATCTTGTCACATGACCTCTTGTGCTCTCGATCCCTGTTTTGTTGTCATATCTTGTCACATGACCTCTTGTGCTCTCGTTCTCTGATCTATTGTCATATCTTGTCACATGACCTCTTGTGCTCTCGATCCCTGATCTATTGTCATATATTGTCACATGACCTCTTGTTCCCTGATCTATTGTCATATCTTGTCACATGACCTCTTGTTCCCTGATCTATTGTCATATCTTGTCACATGACCTCATGTTCACTGATCTATTGTCATATCTTGTCACATGACCTCTTGTGTTCTTCTGTTCTGAGCTCTCATGACATCTCTTGTGCTGTCTCATCTGTTGGTCTTTTGTGCTCTTTCATCTGATGATCTTGTGTCACTCTTATTCATTGATGTATTGTCCCTTGGTAGCATTTACCTGGGGTTTGTTGTTGGGGGAATTGTATCATATAGGGGTTTAGTTGTAATGTCTAAATGGGTCATTAAGCTGCACGTGGCGATGCTGCTTTGAATAATCCCTGAAGAGAACCCTTGCATCTCACAGTGACTACCTTCAAACAATGATTCCATTTCACCTGCACTTTCAATTGTGATGCAGATACATTTACAACATAAAGCTATTATGCCAATAGCCTATTGGCTGTTCAAATCAGCCAATAGGATTTAAGCAGCTCTCATTTCTATTGGCTGATTTGAATTTTTCAGCATATAAGAAAGCAACGGCACCCCAATATAAAATGGGTACCTTGCATTGAATCCTCAGTGTGCGGCTGACGATTGCATGAAGGACATCCACATCGGACCGATGGACCTCCGCCTGGACCTCCACCGACCTCTCCGCCTCCTCAGGGATGAAGAAGATGCCAGTCCCGCGATGGATGAAGATGGAGCCGCTGGGATGAAGATCTTTCGGCGGACTTCAGCAACTGTGAGTACCAATTTTGGGGTTAGTGTTAGGTTTTCTTTCTTTTTTTTTGATTAGGGCTTTTTTATTTTTAAAGGGCTGTAAAAGAGCTGAATTATAGTTTAGGACTATAGATACAAAAAACTATATTGCCAATTTCTATACAATACCAAGGGCCCCTGGCCAGGACCAGACCATGCCACAAAATGCCTGACATACGTTTCGCTCTCCTTTTTGTGCTCCCTCGGGTGGCTTAACAGTCACCGGTAGACTGTAGTGAGGGGCCATTTTGTTTCATTGGGGATAGTTACATATATTGTACTTGTCTGGTGCCTATACTTTATTTGTTTATATAGCATCACCATTCATGCTCCTGTAGGTTTATTATTTATAACTGTTTTCAATTGCTTTTATTCAACATATTTTTTATTGTCTCTGTTTAATAATAAAAGTTGTTTTATTTTGTTGTCCTCATTCTTTGAGGGTTGAGACCCCTCTTTTTCTTGTAGACTATTAGTAGCTTTTCTTTATAGTGCTTATGTGATGCTGCTTTACACTTTTTTTGTTTGTGTATGAGTTTCTCTAACTCCTCTGCTTCAGGATATATATTTGTGAGATAAATAATCTATTTGGATAAATTTACACTGAGCTGCAGTGTAACCTGACTACTGACCTGCGGTATAATGTGCTTACTGTGCTGCTGTGTAACCTGACTACTGACCTGCGGTATAATGTGCTTACTGTGCTGCTGTGTAACCTGACTACTGACCTGCGGTATAATGTGCTTACTGTGCTGCTGTGTAACCTGACTACTGACCTGCGGTATAATGTGCTTACTGAGCTGCAGTGTAACCTGACTACTGACCTGCGGTATAATGTGCTTACTGTGCTGCTGTGTAACCTGACTACTGACCTGCGGTATAATGTGCTTACTGTGCTGCTGTGTAACCTGACTACTGACCTGCGGTATAATGTGCTTACTGTGCTACAGTGTAACCTGACTACTGACCTGCGGTATAATGTACTTACTGTGCTGCTGTGTAACCTGACTACTGACCTGCGGTATAATGTGCTTACTGTGCTGCTGTGTAACCTGACTACTGACCTGCGGTATAATGTGCTTACTGTGCTACAGTGTAACCTGACTACTGACCTGCGGTATAATGTGCTTACTGTGCTGCTGTGTAACCTGACTACTGACCTGCGGTATAATGTGCTTACTGTGCTGCTGTGTAACCTGACTACTGACCTGCGGTATAATGTGCTTACTGTGCTACAGTGTAACCTGACTACTGACCTGCGGTATAATGTGCTTACTGTGCTACAGTGTAACCTGACTACTGACCTGTGGTATAATGTGCTTACTGTGCTGCTGTGTAACCTGACTACTGACCTGCGGTATAATGTGCTTACTGTGCTACAGTGTAACCTGACTAGTGACCTGCGGTATAATGTGCTTACTGTGCTACAGTGTAACCTGACTACTGACCTGCGGTATAATGTGCTTACTGTGCTACAGTGTAACCTGACTACTGACCTGCGGTATAATGTGCTTACTGTGCTACAGTGTAACCTGACTACTGACCTGCGGTATAATGTGCTTACTGAGCTGCAGTGTAACCTGACTACTGACCTGCGGTATAATGTGCTTACTGTGCTGCTGTGTAACCTGACTACTGACCTGCGGTATAATGTGCTTACTGTGCTACAGTGTAACCTGACTACTGACCTGCGGTATAATGTGCTTACTGTGCTACAGTGTAACCTGACTACTGACCTGCGGTATAATGTGCTTACTGTGCTGCTGTGTAACCTGACTACTGACCTGCGGTATAATGTGCTTACTGTGCTGCTGTGTAACCTGACTACTGACCTGCGGTATAATGTGCTTACTGTGCTGCTGTGTAACCTGACTACTGACCTGCGGTATAATGTGCTTACTGTGCTGCTGTGTAACCTGACTAGTGACCTGCGGTATAATGTGCTTACTGTGCTACAGTGTAACCTGACTACTGACCTGCGGTATAATGTGCTTACTGTGCTACAGTGTAACCTGACTACTGACCTGCGGTATAATGTGCTTACTGTGCTACAGTGTAACCTGACTACTGACCTGCGGTATAATGTGCTTACTGTGCTACAGTGTAACCTGACTACTGACCTGCGGTATAATGTGCTTACTGTGCTGCTGTGTAACCTGACTACTGACCTGCGGTATAATGTGCTTACTGTACTACAGTGTAACCTGACTACTGACCTGCGGTATAATGTGCTTACTGTGCTACAGTGTAACCTGACTACTGACCTGCGGTATAATGTGCTTACTGTGCTACAGTGTAGCCTGACTACTGACCTGCTGTATAATGTGCTTACTGTGCTACAGTGTAACCTGACTACTGACCTGCGGTATAATGTGCTTACTGTGCTACAGTGTAACCTGACTACTGACCTGCGGTATAATGTGCTTACTGTGCTACAGTGTAACCTGACTACTGACCTGCTGTATAATGTGCTTACTGTGCTACAGTGTAACCTGACTACTGACCTGCGGTATAATGTGCTTACTGTGCTACAGTGTAACCTGACTACTGACCTGCGGTATAATGTGCTTACTGTGCTACAGTGTAACCTGACTACTGACCTGCGGTATAATGTGCTTACTGTGCTACAGTGTAACCTGACCTGTCACTGTGTTGTTTTGGTTTTAACCTCTAAATGTCTTATATTCTGAATCATATCATAGGCTTTTTTGTGTACTCATCTAATATCTTATTGCTATTTTTTACATCTTGTAAGATGACAACTATGTGACAATTCTCCCAGGTATTCACCAGCGAGATTGTTAACAGCTATAAAAATGCTAAATTCTTGTTGTGGGGCCTCTCTCTCATTATAGAATTTCCATTTTAACATTTGTTTTGTGCTGATGACTTTACCTCTGTTTTATCACAGGAATATTTATATCTATAGGCGCTAACAAAACATCTGTTGAAGATTGTGGGAGAAATTCAATGGAACCAGTCTCCTGTTATCAGTTGCCAATTAAATTATATAACAGACGCTGATTCTTGTATTTAGTGTGCGTATAGAGAACTCACTATGATTATAAGTCTTTGGTTCAGTTGCAATACAATGTAATACATGTCAGGGTGTTAGACCTGTATATGACTCTTATGTTGGGATAAATTATGTGTGGCACCCCCAGGTCTCTCTTGTCCTCCAAATAATCATTTAACACCTGCTTCCTCCCAGTCTCTATCAAGTAATTACCCTGTCTCCTATACGTGTATGGTAATCATATACTTATATTTCAGTCAATACCTCATTATGTCTGTCAAATAATCACCCTGCATATTATACCTCATTATGTCTGTCAAATAATCACCCTGCATATTATACCTCATTATGTCTGTCAAATAATCACCCTGCATATTATACCTCATTATGTCTGTCAAATAATCATCCTGCATCCTATACCTCATTATGTCTGTCAAATAATCACCCTGCATCCTATACCTCATTATGTCTGTCAAATAATCACCCTGCATCCTATACCTCATTATGTCTGTCAAATAATCACCCTGCATATTATACCTCATTATGTCTGTCAAATAATCACCCTGCATCCTATACCTCATTATGTCTGTCAAATAATCACCCTGCATATTATACCTCATTATGTCTGTCAAATAATCACCCTGCATATTATACCTCATTATGTCTGTCAAATAATCACCCTGCATATTATACCTCATTATGTCTGTCAAATAATCATCCTGCATCCTATACCTCATTATGTCTGTCAAATAATCACCCTGCATCTTATACCTCATTATGTCTGTCAAATAATCACCCTGCATATTATACCTCATTATGTCTGTCAAATAATCACCCTGCATATTATACCTCATTATGTCTGTCAAATAATCACCCTGCATATTATACCTCATTATGTCTGTCAAATAATCATCCTGCATATTATACCTCATTATGTCTGTCAAATAATCACCCTGCATCCTATACCTCATTATGTCTGTCAAATAATCACCCTGCATCCTATACCTAATTATGTCTGTCAAATAATCACCCTGCATCCTATACCTCATTATGTCTGTCAAATAATCACCCTGCATCCTATACCTCATTATGTCTGTCAAATAATCACCCTGCATCTTATACCTCATTATGTCTGTCAAATAATCATCCTGCATCCTATACCTTATTATGTCTGTCAAATAATCACCCTGCATCCTATACCTCTCTATCTGATTAGGAGTCTTGCGTTAGCCTTAAAAAGCAGCATTGAGAGGTCCCAACGCTGCTTTTTAACACCCGCTGGTATTACGAGTCTTGAAATGACAGGCTCACCGCTCACTTTTTTGGCCAGACTCGAAAATACCGCAAATCAACTTACGTCAAATGCGTATCCTATATTTTCAATGGGACTTGCATAACGCTGGTATTACGAGTCTTCCAAAAAGTGAGCGGTACAGCCTCTCCTGTCAAGACTGGTACCACATTTAAAAGTCAGTAGTTAAGAGTTTTATGGGCTAACGCCGTAGCATAAAACTCTTTACTAAAGTGCTAAAAAGTACACTAACACCCATAAACTACCTATTAACCCCTAAACCGAGTCCCTCCCAACTCGCAAAAACTATAATAATTTTTTTAACCCCTAATCTGCTGAACCGTAGATCGCCGCCACTATAATAAATATATTAACCCCTAAACCGCCGCACTACCGCATCACAAACACTAGTTAAATTTTATTAACCCCTAAGCTGCCGTCCCTAACATCGCCGACACCTACCTACATTTATTAACCCCTAATATTTTGCCCCCAATGTCGCCGCAACTATATTAAATGTATTAACCCCTAAACCTAAGTCTTACCCTAACACCCCCTAACTTAAATATAATTTAAATAAATCTAAATAAAATTACTACAATTAACTAAATTATTCCTATTTAAAACTAAATACTTACCTATAAAATAAACCCTAAGATAGCTACAATATAACTAATAGTTAAATTTTATCTAGCTTAGGGTTTATTTTTATTTTACAAGTAAGTTTGTATTTATTTTAACTAGGTACAATAGTTATTAAATAGTTATTAACTATTTAATAGCTACCTAGTTAAAATAAATACAAAATTACCTGTAAAATAAAACCTAACCTAAGTTACAATTACACCTAACACTACACTATAATTAAATAAATTAAATAAACTAACTACAATGAAATACAATTATCTAAACTAGGAAAAAAAACAAACACCAAATTACATAAAATAATAAAATAATTACAAGTTTTTTAAAACTAATTACACCTAATCTAATCCCCCTAATAAAATAAAAAGCCCCCCAAAATAATAAAAAGCCCTACCCTATACTAAATTACAAATAGCCCTTAAAAGGGCCTTTTGCAGTGCATTGCCCCAAAGTAATCAGCTCTTTTACCTTTAAAAAAAAAAAGTACAATACCCCCCCAACATCAAACCCCCCCCACCCACACACCGAACCCTACTCTAAAACCCACCCAATCCCCCCCTTAATAAAACCTAACACTAACCCCTTGATGATCACCCTACCTTGAGAAGTCTTCACACCCCAACCGGGCCGAAGTCCTCAACAAAGCCGGGCGAAGTGGTGCTCCAGACGGGCAGAAGTCTTCATCCAAGATGGGAAGAAGAGGTCCTCCAGACGGGCAGAAGTCTTCATCTAGGCGGCATCTTCTATCTTCATCATTCTGGCGTGCAGCGGCTCCATCTTCAAGACGTTATTTAAAGGAACCTTCATTCTTCAGTTGGACGTCGTTTGAAGAGAATTTTCCACGTCGGATGTCTTGAAGATGGAGCCGCTCCATGCCGGATGGATGAAGATAGAAGATGCCGCCTGGATGAAGACTTCTGCCCGTCTGGAGGACCACTTCGCCGGCTTTGTTGAGGACTTCGGCCCGGTTGGGTGAGGACTTCGGCCCGGTTGGGTGAAGACTTCTCAAGGTAGGGTGATCTTCAAGGGGTTAGTGTTAGGTTTATTAAGGGGGGATTGGGTGGGTTTTAGAGTAGGGTTGGGTGTGTGGGTGGTGGGTTTTAATGTTGGGGGGTGTTACGGTACCAACAGTGTACCAAGGGTTAATACCAGGGAACAACGTCCTGCATAGGGAATCAGCAATTCACAACCCAGCCAGTTTCAGGTTTAAAACAGAATTACATTTATTAAAGGCTAGATGCCTAGTATTTATACAGGTTTGACACCCCCCCAGATGGGGGTTGAAAGACTGTTGTACATTACATGGAGGGAACAAGCCCTTTAACATGATACAATAGAATTATATTACTTAAACACTTCAACCACAAGACACTCTTGGCCCTTCTTATCACTTAGGCGTTTTCTCTCTGGAGGTGATCAAACAATAGAATGCTTAGCACTAATTAGATTATAGCTGGAGCCAGCAACTCTGTCTTTAGAAATTAGTTTCTTAGCTAAACACAATTAACTCCTTCAGTCCTGACAGAAGGGTCTGTCACATATCTCCCCCGTTGTGGAACACTCCGGCAGACCCGGCTTGACCCTTTGGCGGGTCAACCTGGGGATGACCGGACTAGGAGGTGGTAGGCATGTCAGTTTGCCAGGACAATCCATCTGTATTCCCGTTATGAGAGAGAATTCCTGTCCATACAAAGAAGGGTTCAACTTCCTCAGTGCCCAGACTAGGGCTAAACAGTCCTTCAAAATCCCATCAGCTTCTTTACGAGTTTTCTGTACCTGCTCTTTATAGGTATCCACAATCCCTTCATACTGACATAGGGTGCCCTTGAGTTGCTGCACCTCACTATGAGCCAGCGTCAGCTTCTCCTCAAGTGTCGCTAAGTTTGTCTTTAAGGTTTCATGTCCCACTCTCAAGCTGGTGTTTTCTGCAGTCTGTCGGTGCAGCTTGTCTAGCAGAGATTCACGTTCTAAACGTGCTTTTTCCTCTGCGCTCCTCTTCTCCTTCATCAGCGCATTGTAACGGGACCTCCACATATCAATAGCGGATAGAGATTTACTGAGCTCAGCGTCCTGGGGCTTAGCAGCAGGTGGGTCAGTCTCTGCTGCACGGATCTGGGCACGGGTAGTCACAGGGTTAACATCAGCGGGACCCATGGGAGCATAGGCAGAAACAAGGGGAGCCAAGTCATTTCCAAGAAGAACATCAGCAGGTAAGTCCTTCTTGACCCCCACATTCACAGGTCTAGCGCCCACTCCCCAATCCAAATGTACCCTGGCAACAGGTAGGCTGAACACATCGCCCCTTGCTACCCTCACAGCCACAGTGTCTCCAGTGTACTGTTTCTCAGACACCAAGTTCTTTTGAAGCAAGGTCATGGTAGCACCAGTATCCCGTAGACCACTGACCTTCTTCCCATTCACTTTAACCAGTTGCCGGTTATTCCGGTGGGCAGCTTGCACAAGGTCTGCCTCATGTAGGATGCTCCAGCATTCTTGCGCCTCTACGTAGCGGGCCGCAGGCTGAGGATTACGTGGGATTCCGCCGGCAGGTCTTCTCCAGGACTGCGCTTGGTTCGCTGCGTTTAGGGGACACTCTGGTCTTTTGTGCCCTAGTTGCTTACATCCAAAGCATCGAATCGGTTGTGAGTAGCCCCGCAAATTGAACAGGGCTCTCTGAGGGTAGTTCGTGGCCGGAGGCCGTGTGGTATAGCGGTGCGCCGGGGTTTGGTAACTGGCAGCTGCTGGGGTGACTGGGGGTCTGTACTCCACTCTAGCAGGGGGCTTAGTGGTAGCAGTGTCCAGTTTGCGGGCATCCGTATACTCATCTGCCAAGCGAGCCGCTTCCTGCAGGGTGGAGGGTTTACGGTCCCGAACCCACTCTCGAACTCCTGCGGGTAACTTGTCGAAGCAATGTTCCAACAGGAATAGCTGCAGCACCTCTTCCCCAGATATGGCTTGGCACCCCGCTATCCAGTGAGCTGCTGTGCGGTGCACCTTACATGCCCACTCAAGGTAGGAATCTCCAGCTAATTTAACAGTGTCTCTGAACCGCCTCCGGTATGCCTCCGGTGTAACCGCATACCTGGAGAGCAGAGCCTCTTTTACCGTATTATAATCCCTGACTTCCTCATCTGGAATGGCCCGAAAAGCCTCTCTGGCCCGGCCGGATAATTTTCCAGATAATATCGTGACCCAGTCCTCTGCGGGTACCTTGTGTAGTGCACATTGCCTCTCAAAATCCGCAAGGTACCCATCAATCTCTCCTTCTGTTTCCAGGAAGTTTTTAAAAACTGCAAAATTTACTTTTCTCTTTTCCATCTTAGTCAGTATTGTAATAATCCCCCTCTTCCTGAGGTTACTGGCTTGTGTAGTTGCTCTTCTGGGCGATAAGGTTCATTCCGTCGCTGCCACCAATGTTACGGTACCAACAGTGTACCAAGGGTTAATACCAGGGAACAACGTCCTGCATAGGGAATCAGCAATTCACAACCCAGCCAGTTTCAGGTTTAAAACAGAATGACATTTATTAAAGGCTAGATGCCTAGTATTTATACAGGTTTGACACCCCCCCAGATGGGGGTTGAAAGACTGTTGTACATTACATGGAGGGAACAAGCCCTTTAACATGATACAATAGAATTATATTACTTAAACACTTCAACCACAAGACACTCTTGGCCCTTCTTATCACTTAGGCGTTTTCTCTCTGGAGGTGATCAAACAATAGAATGCTTAGCACTAATTAGATTATAGCTGGAGCCAGCAACTCTGTCTTTAGAAATTAGTTTCTTAGCTAAACACAATTAACTCCTTCAGTCCTGACAGAAGGGTCTGTCACAGGGGGGTATTGTACTTTTTTTTTTACAGCTAAAGGAGCTGATTACTTTGGGGCAATGCCCCGCAAAAGGCCCTTTTAAGGGCTATTTGTAATTTAGTATGGGGTAGAGCTTTTTATTATTTTGGGGGGCTTTTTTATTTTATTAGGGGGATTAGATTAGGTGTAATTAGTTTAAAAAAACTTGTAATTATTTTATTATTTTCTGTAATTTAGTGTTTGTTTTTTTCGTACTTTAATTGTATTTAATTGTAGTTAGTTTATTTAATTTATTTAATTATAGTGTAGTGTTAGGTGTAATTGTAACTTAAGTTAGATTTTATTTTACAGGTACTTTTGTATTTATTTTAACTAGGTAGCTATTAAATTGTTAATAACTATTTACTTACTAGTCTACCTAGTTAAAATAAATACAAACTTGCCTGTAAAATAAAAATAAACCCTAAGCTAGCTACAATGTAACTATTAGTTATATTGTAGCTAGCTTAGGGTTTATTTTATAGGTAAATATTTAGTTTTAAATAGGAATAATTTAGTTAATTGTAGTAATTGTATTTAGATTTAGTTAAATTATATTTAAGTTAGGGGGGTTAGGGTTAGACTTAGTGGTTAATAACTTTAATATAGTGCCGGCGACATTGGGGGGGCAGATTAAGGGTTAATAAGTGTAGGTAGGTTGCAGCGACATTGGGGGCGGCAGATTAGGGGTTAATAAATATAATGTAGGTTTCGGCGATGTTGGGGTCAGCAGATTAGGGGTTCATATGTATAATGTAGGTGGCGACGGTGTCCGGAGCGGCAGATTAGGGGTTAATAATATAATGTAGGTGTCGGCGATGTTGGGGGTGGCAGATTAGGGGTTAATAAGTGTAAGATTAGGGGTGTTTAGACTCGGGGTTCATGTTAGGGTGTTAGTTGTAGACATAATAAGTATTTCCCCATAGGAATCAATGGGGCTGCGTTAGGAGCTGAACGCTGCTTTTTTGCAGGTGTTAGGTTTTTTGTCAGCCGGCTCTCCTATGGGGAAATCGTGCATGAGCACGATTTAGCAGCTCACCATTAACGTAAGCAGCACTGGTATTGAGGTGAGATTTGGAGCAAAATTTTGCTCTCCGCTCACTTTTCTGCAGCTAACGCCGGGTTTATAAAAACCTATAATACCAGCGTTGTCTGTAGGTGAGCGTTGAGCATAAAATGCTCGTTAGCACCGCACAGCCTTACCAACAAAACTCGTAAATCTAGCCATATGTTTGTTAGACATTTACCCTGCATTTGATACCTTCTTATGTTAACCAAATAATTATTTATCTCTGACACTTCCTTAAGTCAATCAAATAATTATGATTCACCTGACACCTCATTTAATCTATCAAATAATTGTCCATTATCTCCTTAATTAATCAAATTATCATCCAACACCTAATACCCCTTATTTCAATCAAATCATTATCTGGCATATAATACTTATTTGTGGCATTCAATGGCTGCCTGTTTCAATAAATGATCATTTGGGCCCTATTACCAACGAATATCATCCATGCCCCTAACCAATTTATAATGAGCTAAAATCATTATCTCACTTATAACATCACAATGCTATATGAGTAAATCAGATCTAAATAGGATTCTTCTAAATTCCTTAACATATACAGAGCAATTACCCTCCCACCCCCACAAATGTCTATATATCATAACATGAGAACATAATCAATAAAGACATTTTAAGACACATTTTGTTTTCTTTTTTAATTTCTTCTCCCCCACAGCACACGATCATATTGCTCTACAAGCTGAAGAAATGGGAGAGAGGAAGTCATACAGTTTATTAACCAGTAAAGATAATTATCATTTATCAGTAGGTCAGCCCTCACGTAGATCACCTAGTCAGCCTCTATTTACCTGTGCTTGCATTAATTAGTACAACGCATGCATAATGTGTAAGACCAAAAAAAACAAGGAAAACAAATAGAAAGATATTTGAAACAACTTCCTATTACAGGCTTGAATCCTGAGTCAGCCTGTTTGTGTAGGTTTTCACTTACATTACCTAGTAACGTGCATATGCAATGTTTATAGACAAAAAATCTTCTACATATGGACAGAAAACTTGTAACACATTAAAAAAAATTGAACTGGAAAATGTTTTTAACCCAATGTAAATTGGAGATGGTTTTTCAAACGAAACTCTAATTGATTTGTCTATTGGAATGTAAATGTATTAACCAATATGAAGGTTGCACATCCTGTAGGTTAAAATGCAGAAGATGCACAGCGTTTGTCATCATGTTTTGTGTACTAACCCATCTGAATCAAGTTTTATATGTCCCCAATTTAATTGTATGCAGAGATTACAACAAAGAGACTTTCTAGATTTATAGAACATGATCCTTAGTTCCAGAAGGTCTCAATAAAAATGCTGACCTTGATGCCTGATATGTACATGTTGACATTTTCTTTCATAAAGGTGGTAAGAGTCCATGATCCATTACTCATGGGAATTATACTCCTGGCCACTAGGAGGAGGCAAAGAGCCCAAAACTCCAAGAGCTCTTAAAACCCCTCCCAACTTACTGAAAACTACTCTTGTTTTTGCCTTCGCAGGAGGAAGGTAAAGAAGGGTGGTGTTTAGATCAATTTGAGGCCCAGTTTCCTTTTGGGGAGCTACCATTTGGACAGAGGGATGTCTGTGGAGTATGGGTAGTGGCATAAGAACACCTTATGGGACTTAGTCACAGGACTGCCACAGGTCTCTCAGGGACTGGTTCCTAGTATCCTCTTTTTTGGTTCTATATTATTATACTATATATATATTTAGATTATCTGCTGTCACACATACAGTGCTGGATTGGCTATCTACTGGATGCAGATTTTGTTGTTTAGGGTAAACCCAGTAGTATTAGGTGTCTTTTAAGTGTGGGGCTTATAAGTGATATTTATGTAAGGTATGTAGGCACTTATTTAAGCCTGTATGCTATTAGTAGGTACTCACATTTAGGTATATCATAGCCTGGGGACTATTATATAAGGCATTTTATAAAGGTTTGGGTATATGGTTACTTTATTTCACCCTATTTTACTCCTTGAGGTGCTTTAAGTATTTTTTAGCACATGTGGTTGTTTTTTTCTTTTGTGATTTTTTTGTTAATGCCCGTCAGCTTATTTGCATGTGGCAGATTGTTAGCACGCCAGCATGTTTGTGTGCGACTGTTTTTCATGCGCCATATTTTGTTCACACTCTTTCTGATTTGTGGGCATTTTCTCATGTACATGTTGTTGTTTTTAGCACCTGTATTTAGCTTGTGTTGGTTTATGCTGTTCTTGTTTCTAAGGGTATCTGTACTCCCTCTGTTTGTTTTACACATGGGAGTTCTTCAGATTTTGCTCCAGGATTTAAACATTTTGAACGTCTACTATATCTGAGATATTGAAGGCCATGCCCCCTTCATATATGCATAAGAAAGTGGTTTCTGATAATCCTTCTACTAGTGTATCTGTTTTAAATAAATCAGATTCTGTTAAGCTAAATGCTCCAGATACAGGTGCTTCTGATTCATCCTCTGAAGATGATGTGTTTTCAGATGATCAATAGTCTTTCTAATCAGGAAACTGATTCTTCCTCTTTTATGTTTAAGCTTGAAATCCTTCTTTCATTTTTAAGGGAAGTTTTATGTACTTTAGGGGTTTAGGATTCTATAGTTCCTGAGGATTATTCTGTTAAACAGTTAGATTTATGTTTTAACTTAACCTGTTAAGTCACCTGAAGTATTTCCAGTTGCCAATGCTATCTCAGAGATAATTTCTAGAGAGTGGTCTAGGCCTGGTGTCCTTTTTTTAATCCTGCTCAAAGATTTAAAAGGATGTATCCTTTACCTGCTTCAAATTTAGAGCTTTTAGAAACTAAGTGGATAGGGCTATTTGTACTTTAGCTTAATATACTACTATTCATCTGGAAGAAAGCATTTCTTTTAGAGACCCCATGGACAGGAAATTAGTATTTTCATAGAAAAGCTTTTTTTTAAGCAGACTTTCTTTATAGGCCTGCAATTGCTATTGATTGTGTTGCAAAAGCCTCTAACCTTTTGGTGTAAAGGTTTATCTAAGCAACTTTCTGATGATTCTAATTTTAAAGAGATTACTAATCATTTGCAATTCTTAGAAACAGCTAATGTGTTTATTTGTGACGCTGCTGTTGATTTTATTAAGATTAATGCTGAGAATATGACTCTGACAATTTTTAATAGAAGGGCCTTATAGTTGAAATCATGGTCTGCTGACATAGTTTCTAAGCTTCTGACATTTCCTTTAAAGGAAAAATATTGTTTGGATGACATTATTTCTACAGTAACTTGGAGAAAGGGTGCCTTTCTCCCTCAAGATAAGAATCCTAAGGGTAGCTCCAGGGCTTCTAACCATTTTCTTTCCTTTCGTCAATTTAAAAACCAGAAGTCTAACATCTTTTCTCAGAAGCAGAGTTCTTCCCGTTCGTCCTGGAAGCTTACCCCTAATTGGAACATGTCTAAACAGCCCAAAAAACCTGTTTCTACTAACAAGTCTGCATGAAGGTGCAGCCCCCGATCCAAATCTTCTGGTAGGGGCAGATTACACCTTTTTCTGGAGGCTTGGATTCATTCTGTTCAAGATCTCCTTGGGTTCTGAGCATTGTTTCCCAAGGTTACAGAATAGGTTTCAGATCAAGGGCTCACAGAGGAAGGTTTCTTCTGCCTTATGTTCCAAGGAATCCTGTAAAGGCAAGTGCCTTTTTCTTCTACAAGATACGACGAGTCCACTGATTTCATGCTTACTTGTGGGATATTAACCTCCTGTGGCAAAGAGCACCACAGCAGAGAGATATATATATATATATATATATAGCTCCTCCCTTCCCTCCACCCCCAGTC
Organism: Bombina bombina; assembly: GCF_027579735.1. Classification (NCBI taxonomy): domain Eukaryota; kingdom Metazoa; phylum Chordata; class Amphibia; order Anura; family Bombinatoridae; genus Bombina; species Bombina bombina. Next base: position 1,154,554,681 of record NC_069504.1, read on the forward strand.
ATTCTCTTTGCCTGTGTTAGTAATAGGAAGAGGTAAAGGGAGGTGTTAGTTTTAGATTCTTCAATCAAGATTTTTTTTTATTTTAAATGGTACCGGTGAATACTATTTTCCTCAGGGAGATATGAATGAAGATTTCTGCCCTGAGGTTGATGATCTTAGCAGATGTAACTAAGATCCACGTTGGTTCCCACAGAGTTTCTGAAGGTAGTGCAAGAGAAATCTTCAGTGTGGAGAACGGTTTCATGCTACAAGCAGCATTGAGGAATGTTCAGTCTTTTATTTCTGAGGAGACTTGGTATATCAGAACTGGCTGACATTTTTTCCCTGCAAGGCAAGGGGTAAGCAGTAGACCTGTACACAGAGGGTAGTACTGAAAATCCTATGTTTATATCTTTATTTTGACATTGTATTGGGCTATATCAATGGGACACTGGGAGAGGCAGCTTGACGTTTTTTATTTGATAAGTAACAAATAGTCAGTAGGGCTGCAGTGTTATAGAAGTGTTTTGAGGGAACCACATGGCTTACTTTGCAAACCGCTTCCCATGCAGTTATACAGACTGGTAGAAAGATGTCCATGATGGGCGGGGCCTATTTTCGCGCGCTCAGACGCGCAGTTTACTCTGACTGAGAAGGCAGCAGGCATTAGCTCCGGTGGGGATTAAACTTGTGTTCTGTTCACCGGATGGTTGTCAAGCCGTTTTGCAGTACCCTGGAGGCAGGTAGGCGTCACAGCCGCAGAGGTCATTTTTTTACTTAAGATATATTTTTTGCTATAAAATGTCTCTTAGAGGTTAAATTCACCCTTTGCTCATAGGGTGCAATAATTTTTGGCCCAATTGAATAAGTACATTTAATTTTGTAGCGTTATTTAACGTTTAACCTTTAACGCCCACGCAAGCGACGCCAAGTACCTCAAGTGCGTCTAATTCTTCTACTCTGCAGGATATGGCTGCAGTTATGTCAACTACCATTACAGAGGTATTATCTAAATTACCAGTGTTACAGGGTAAACACAGTAGGTCAGGTATTAATGTGAATACTGAATCCTCTGATGCTTTATTGGCTATTTCCGATGTACACTCACAGGGCTCTGAATTAGGGGTCAGGGAATAGCTGTCTGAGGGAGAACTTTCAGACTCAGGAAATATGTTACCTCAGACAGATTCGGACGTCATGTCCTTTAAATTTAAGCTTGAACACCTCCGCCTGTTACTTCGGGAGGTTTAAGCGACTCTGGATGATTGTGACCCTATTGTGATACCACCAAGAAATTGTGTAAATGGACAAATATCTAGAGGTGCCTGCTTACACTGATGTTTTTTTCCGTTCCTAAAATAATTTAGGAAATTATAAAAAGGAATGGGACAGACCGGGTATACTGTTCTCCTCCTAGCTAATTTCAAGAAAATGTATCCTATATCAGACACCATTCGGACTCTTGGCATCGGTCCCTAAGGTGGAGGAAGCTATATCTACCCTGGCTAAGCATACAACTATACCTATTGAGGACAGTTGTGCTTTCAAAGACCCTATGATAAGAAGTTGGAGGGTCTTCTAAAGAAATTATTTATTCATCAGGGTTTTTCTTTACAACCTACAGCCTGCATTGTTCCAGTACTACTGCAGCAGCTTTTTGGTTTGATGCTCTATAAGAGTCTCAAGGTTGAGACCCCTTTAGAGGACATTTTGGATAAAATTAAGGCTCTCAAGCTAGCTAATTCTTTTATTACAGATGCTGCCTTTCAAATTGCTAAATTGGTGGCGAAAAATGCAGGATTTGCCATTTTAGCGCGTAGAGCGTTATGGCTAAAATCGTGGTCTGATGTGTCATCAAAATCTAAGCTTTTAGCTATTCCTTTTAAGGGTAAGACCCTATTCGCCTGAGTTGTTATTGAATTATTTTTTCCCAAGAAGAGAAATTACTGGATACATTAAATTTATCTTCAACAGAATTGAATATAGATTTTTTGTTTAAAGGAATGTATATTTGTATAGGTGTAGAGAGACAAAGCCTTGAAGACATCTAAGTTAACTTAAGCATTCCAACAATAAACAGATTTAGATATAATAACAAGAACATAGTTTTTATAATAATTTAAACTGTGCAAGCACAATAGAGACACTGTAGTTGCCTCCACACAACCCTCTTCCATACTGAATATTTTTAAGAGTTTAGTATTGAACACTGTAAAAGCCAGGTGACCATTGTATCAAGGGCATCCACAATAAGAGGGACCCATAAAGACCTTTTGGGGTGTAATAAAAACTAGAGGGACCCTTTGTACCAGAGTAGAAATTTCATATATTTTTTCTAGGCAATCACGGTCATAGTGATCACATGGCTAACAGACAAAAAGCTTTTAAAAGAGTACCATTTGAAAGAGTAGGCAATTCTCTATCAAATGACTAGTCTTGTGATAGTCTGTAGATTCTAAGGGAGCAGAGTCCAAGGGGTTTGAATAACCTCTCCCCAACCAGCTACCTTGCAGTTACGCCAAAACAGCCCTTTGCAACATCAACAAACGTTTTGTGGTAATTGTTACAGAAGCATTAGTTATTTTGTTGTGAAGAGCTTATTTCCCAGCAGCAATGCCTGAACCAGCAAGCCAGCGCTAAGAAGGGCTCCAAGAAAACCGTAACAAGTATCATTTCATAAAGAGTTAACTCTTTTTTTTTCAGCTTTTAGAAACTATTGTCTAATCACCTCTGGAGCCAGACTGGTAATTATATAAGATGAACTTGTAAACTTGTTATCTTAAGTACGTAATCCTATTGTGGCCTGTCAAAGGACAGTGCTCTCTATCTAAATGTGTGATGGGGGGATTTTGTGCTTCCCCCCCTCTCCCCCTGGGAGTGCCCTGTGTGCATGTAACCTTAATAAAAAGCAGGCTGGGCATCCATTCCTGAGTTCTTGTTTGACCCTCAATCGCAGCGTTGACTCGTTTTTGTGGGCAGAA